>NW_021848537.1:1069133-1088487 GCF_003651465.1 Formica exsecta
ATATTAATTTAATGTAATATTAATATTATATTAATATTAATAAATCCATATATATATATATATAAATTATTTATATTATAATATTCTTTAAAATAGTTACATTTAATATGATTGGATGAATTACGACATTTAATTATTCGAATAATATGTCACGTACGCTTATAAACCGTGTCAAAATTTAATGCTACCGTCCAGATGTTCGTCTGCTAATTAAATCTCTCCCAGTAACAAATCATCGCAAATACAATTCGGTCGTTCTCGAAAAGAATTATTTTCGTAGCAGGGAGGGGAAGCGAAATAATAATGGGTCACACATTTCTGCAACCATAAGGCCGCTATTAACGACTGCATCTGTTGCGGTCCATTTATCGTTTTGCAGTATTCGATCGCGAGACCCCTTTATGGCGTATAACGCCGGGCCAAAAGGTGAGGGTGTCCTTGCCCTAGTTTCTCGCGGATAGGGGGTATCTCCCAACTTTTGGTGGGGGATGATTCGCGCCAGTAGTGGTAATAGGGGCAGCGCAGGGGAAGTTGGTCCTCTGTCTCTTTCCTCATTTCTCTCTCTTCCTCTTCTATCATCCTTACCTCTCTCTCCCTCTTTCACTCCTGAATACAACCAAGTGTGGCGACTTTTGCGAGGGAATGTTTTGTCTCGTCGAATCGCAAATTTGGATTTATCGATTCAAATGAGCGTTTATCTCCGTCTAATAAAACATTGCGCCTTTAATCGAAACTTCAAAAGGCTCGAATTATTCTCGACATCGATGTTTCGACAGATAATTTGCTTTGGTATCGATAAAATTTATATATAATTATTAAATAATTCTCTTTCTCTCTCTCTCTCTCTCTCTCTCATATATATATATACTTTCCATTTCTCTTTCTAATGAATAAAATATTATAACAAGAGTTTTTTAGAGAAAATATATAATTTACTACGTATAATAAAAATTAAATATAAGTGAATTTTTTAGAGAGGCAAAATATATATATTAAAATAATATATATGCACAAGATATATTTTCTATATTTGAGAAATATAAATTTTTCTAAGAAATTATATCATACGATAAATAAATATTATTTATCGAATTTACTACAAGTAAACTCTGGGAAACGTCACGTTTCTCCCACGTAACCCTCGTAAGGAGCTTCCGCGCTACGTGCAATCCCATAGAACATCGGGATTACACGTGTATTTTGCGGTGCGTGCATTGTACGCACCGGATACATTGGATGCACCGGTTTCTTGTTTGTCGATTTTCGGGGAAATATCAGGGCACACCCTGCCGATCCCACGGTCAATAAAGATCGAGCATGCATCGCCGACAGCTGTGGCTGACAACGGCCGAGATAGAAATCTGAGGTCGATTTCATCGGACGTGCAGCACGTGACGTGTCGTGCATTTTGCGTCATCGCGTGCGTGGGAGGAGGAGATTCAGGGAGATCCAGGGCTCGCTCGCTCGTTTTATCAAGTTCGTTGATCATTGATTGCGCACGCCCGAAAATCGATCGCGGAGAAATAGACTGAGCTTTCCCGCTCTGATAAATAAAGCCCGATTATTAATACCAGATGTGTACCGCGTATATTAAAAGATATCGGCGAATATTTTACACGGAAATCTGTTCCATTATTGTTCAAAATTGAGTGAAAATTGGGAATAATTTAGAGAATTTTAAGAGATTAAATTAGAAATATTTAAGAGAAGATATATATATATATATATATATATATACAAAATAATTTAAAGAAGTAGAAAAGACGAAATCTGAGGTCGATTTCATCGGACGTGCAGCACGTGACGTGTCGTGCATTTTGCGTCATCGCGTGCGTGGGAGGAGGAGATTCAGGGAGATCCAGGGCTCGCTCGCTCGTTTTATCAAGTTCGTTGATCATTGATTGCGCACGCCCGAAAATCGATCGCGGAGAAATAGACTGAGCTTTCCCGCTCTGATAAATAAAGCCCGATTATTAATACCAGATGTGTACCGCGTATATTAAAAGATATCGGCGAATATTTTACACGGAAATCTGTTCCATTATTGTTCAAAATTGAGTGAAAATTGGGAATAATTTAGAGAATTTTAAGAGATTAAATTAGAAATATTTAAGAGAAGATATATATATATATATATATATATATATATATATATACAAAATAATTTAAAGAAGATTGAAGATATTTATAAAATTATTAATCATATGTTAAGATATAAATTTATATATGTGAATAGTGTTATATAATGTTTACCATTTTTTATTCTTATTGAGAATACTCACCCGGTATACAGGCGTATTTTAATAAGATTCCACCTGGAATCCAAGAATGCGCTCCTGGTTGATCGATGGTCGCATTAAAACGACAATGTTTTTGACCGGAACACCTAAATCATATTGGAAAGTTGCATTAAATTAATAAATGACAGAATAGATTGATTTAAAAAATACTTTGAAAAATAATAATATTAAATTTTTGCAATATACATATATTTTTATATTCATTTCTCTCTCTCTCTCTCTCTCTCTCTTTCTTTCTTTCTTTCTCTTATTCTAAATTATCTTTTAAAAATTCTATTTATTCTCCCGGGACACATGAGTGGATCGAAACTCATAAACTAAAATTTCGCTTTTGGATATTATCGATTATTCGACAGTCACCAATTAAACAAGCAACGTCGGTCATTAGGGACTGCGAACGCGCTGACAAAAGCAGCCCCGAGCATTTCTAGGGGGATGGAATTTAGGGGAAGATTCACGATTGTGTTGCCGCGATCCTTGTTGCTTGAAAGTAGAAGTGAATAATAGACGAGGGTGGATTTTCACCCCTTTTGAGAGATCTCGCCGTCTCGCCCTTCTACGTCCACATTTTCTCGTTGATTTTATCGGTCCGTAAAACGGAAATAAAGGGAAATAACATTTCATTCCCTTTTCCTCCCTCTTTTCCGCGCCGTGTCGCGAGGAATCTCTTTGAATTTTTTTAGTCTCACCGGCATAGATTCTCAAATTGAAACTTGTGGTTCTGTGTCTCTTCCGGACAAAAATAAATCGTCCTGTTTGTCTATAAAGTTTATAAAGGTTATTGCCAATTATTATCTCTAGGAAATTAAAACGAGAAAAATAATTTTTTAAATTAAAATTTAATGAAGAAAACGCAAAAAACAAATAACGGGCGTACCTCTGATGTCGAAAATTATTATGGAAGAGAAATGAGAAAATGTGTGTGTGTATATTAGATTATTATAACTTTAATTATCAAAAGGATCTTATTTTACCAAGAAATTATACTTTCTATATTATTAAATTAAATTTTTTTTTTACTTGTAATATAATTCTGTAGCTTTCTCCATATTTAATTTAATAATATAATTTAAATGATTTAATGTATTTTATATTTTAGTAAATTCTAAATTTCTGAATATAAAAGCTATGTTCGATCTGCCGCGAAGGATTTAGTGCGATTTCAGTAATGCAAAATTTGCATCCCTCGCATTGTCGACCCCCATTTGTGGAATTCTCGGAGCGTGATGCTGTGTAAACGTAGGGGGGGAGGCGGACCATTTAGCGGAGATTGTTTCTCCTTTCGGCGATCATCTGACGCGCATTTCAGAGAGGTGGTGGGAGGGGAGGGAGGCAATTATTGCTTTAGGAATGCTTTTATCCTCGCACATCAAACGTCGAGATTTCACTCTCGACCCTCGACGACCCTCGAGTGCGTGACGAGCGGTGGATAAAAACGACGGGTATCCGGTGAAGGAGCGAAGGGGGTGATTCTCGATCAAGTGGCAGTCTCGACTACGTTTCGCAGTAATCGTGTGTGACTTTTTAGCATTACATATCTAAAACGTTAATGCAGTTTTTGCGTTGTTTGTGATCGTCTTTTATATTTTCTTTTTATATTCAATTGAATATATTAATTATCATTATTTATTATCTCAATTATATTAATTTATTTTGATCTCTCGTGGTAATATATATATTTATTTGTCTCTCATAAAAAATTCACTTATAATAATAGAGAGATAGAAAGTATATATAATAAATTTATGTTGTATATGTATTATTAAATATTATATTAATATATATATTTTACATAACGAGAAATTTTTATATCTAATGAGGAGAATTTAATCGTTCGATCTGGTATCATGTCGCTCGACCTTATAATTTTACTGCAGAAGTCTATTATATATACTACAATGTTTGTAGTCGACAGTAAATGGAATAAGAGTCGTTTTCTAGAACTGTGGTCTACCTCAGACCTCGATCGTAATCGAACGCTATCTTCTATCATGGAATGTTTGTCATGAACAGAAGTCCGATATCGTCGACGAGGACCATGAAAATTTTGTCCAGCTGACGAATCGTAAATAAAAATCAACAATAAAATAGCGGATGCAATTGGAAAATCTAATACAATAGCGATATAACTCATATCTTTTTAAGAGTTTGAGGAAAATAATTTAAATTTAATTTTTGCTCAATTTTAAGATTAACCGGCTTTTTTAATATAATGTTTTAATTCTCCTCAGAAAATAATTTTCTAAAATTATAAAACGATGAATTAGAATGCGGTTGCATATTGAACGCTTAAAACATAATATTATATTAAAATAAATGCCATCGGCTTACCTTTTATTTAAAGACGAGCGAATATCGACGACATCGGTTTTGTCGTATACGTCATCAAGGATATAATTCCCTTTAAGTTTTGTCATGTCTATCCATCGTCGTGTGCTACCTTTGTGTTCCCACATCCTGAGCTCTTGTAAGCTTTTCGACTCCTTCATACATAGCTCTGTATGATTCGCGTGATATTCCGCTTCCAAGATGAATATGAACGCTTTCAATGATCTGCAAATACGAGGCTATTTATAATTTTGTATATGGTTGAATAAACAAATAAATCAATTAAAAGAAAATTTAGTTAACAAAAAGGTTTAAAGAATAACATATATATAATCAGTTTTAAATATTCCTGATTAAAACTTTTTCTGTGGCAAGTTATAATGGGTTGTTTTATCATTAACGTTGATATGATGAGACGTTACAGGAATAAGACTTTATCAAAGATGAAATTAAATAATTGAACTCAATATCAGCTGAGAAATTGAATTTGAAGATTCTGAAATTTGAGACATCTTATTAATTTAGTTACTTACATTCATTAATAATTTTTTTTAGTAGGGAGAGTGAATACACATTAATAAATAAGATATACAACTGCAATATTTTTTTCAAGTATAAATAAATAGGAGATTTACACACATCTCTCTAGTATAATAAATTCTCGCGTATAAATGAATAATCTGAAGAGTAGATTATCTCTGCAAATAAATAAATTTTTTAATAGAAAATCTATGTAATAAGTTAGAAATTTAAATACTTTCTTAGAAATTATTTCTGGGACAAGCGATAAAGAACGCTGACGAACCTGCATGTCAATCGAAGCAGACCATGGGAACACCTCTGTTCCTGGATCACTTCCATGTATCCTCCGTGCAATTTCACGGCCTTTAGAATTCTGCCAAATGGTGCCTGGGTGGTGGCGATAATCCTGGACGAGGAGCACGTCGCAAGCGTTATCAACAGCAGCACCAGGAGACTCGTCAGGGTCGTCGCTGCCGGCCACGCCATGATGGCTGATCATTACAGTGATCTAAAAGTCGTTCTCACACGAGCCTCGCCTTCGGAAAAGGGCTTAAAATTAGCCCTCGAGTGCCCTCTGATAAGCGGAATCTCTTCAGAAGGTAGACGTGCACTTTCGCCCTCCGCCTCTTCTTTAATTTCTCTCACGGCCACTTGAGTCACAGCTCTGCTACTCGAAGGTCGATGACCTCTTGTCTTACCGAGAGCTCGAACCAACTTTACTTTTTCTGATTTTGAATAATCGTTCTTAAGATCTGAGAAAAAATAGACGCGTTGGTTGTTTAAAGTAGGTCGAAGTCAAGAACTAGGGCTGGACAAAAATTGCGCGAAAAATTCGATTTAATTTTAAATTCGACAAGCACAAAAAATATTAAGTATCACGTTTTTTTTTGTGATGTAATAGCTTGTTATTATATTTGTCACACGTGTCAGACGCGAACACAAAGATTACGAATTTTTGGAAATTTTTAATAGAACAATTTTAAATGAATAATCTGATCATATTATGAGTTTTATTAAAACGATGTTGAAGTCTTCTAATTAATAAAATTAAACAAGACAACTATAATAATATTAAGAATAAGCTTTCAAATATAATTAGATTTTTAATACGAGTAAGTTCTTTAAATAATATTTCTAATATTATTGTTTATATTACAATTTTATTTTACTAGAATTTTTATTAATATTGGTCATAAACTTGATATACAACTCGACGAGTTTGAAGTCAAGGAATTGACATGTGTTTTGTCTCTGTAAATGGATCGAACGAGACTCACTTTTGATTGTTGAGGATTGCCAAAAATTGATGTTCGATCCGTACGTATCGAGATTGCAGCGTGTTGTTTTATTTCTCTACGATCCTTTTATTTTCGGCCGCAGCAGATCTCGTAATTCTTTTTCCGCGATGGCGCGTTTGTTGGTGGAGGCAAGTGGCCCCCGTCGCGATCAATCGGCCACGGCCAAGTTTTAAGTAGACAACAGCAGCAGCAACAACTCGTGGCGCCTCAAGGACGGGGATTAGAATAGTCTCTGGATAAATGCTTTCGCATTTAGGCACTCGCGGATGACGAAACGCGTTCCCGATTCACTATTGGAGATATTGTCTAATGATATCGGCTAATAGATGCGATTAATTACACTCTATAGTTTTATTCGATTATCTCTAATCGATGGACGGTCAGATATTTTCAGAGATTATTTGATTTTAATTAATTAATATTAGATGCTGATATAAATTAATTTCGTTTAATAGAGATGTATTAAGTATGTTGAATAATCGATTTTGTTTAGTATTAATTACATTCACAGCCACGTTTAATTAAACTTAATTAATAATCAGTAAGTGTTAAATGAAGTATTTTTTGATTAATTGATTGTGTGATTAATTGATATTAGGATTGATATTTGGTTCAATTAATTAGGTATTAGATATTAGTTATTATTGATATTTTTTAAATCTCTCTCTTTGATTAACGATTATATTTTTTATTTGCTTGTCGATTTATCTTATTATAGTTAAAGAAAACTGTCGTAAAAAATATATATGGCACAATATTGACGAATCTTCTTTCTTCAATGACAATTTATACAGTATATTATTTATACAATTATATAAAAATAATATTTTTACTTTTTTCCTTTTGATTTAAAAAAAATATTAACGTTATAAAAAACACAGTTTTAAGAGGCTGTATTCGTACATTTTCATGCAATTTTCTTTTAGAAGAGTCTTAAAAATTGTTTTTAAAAAAAATCTAAACATTTGAATTTTGTCAAGACACCATATATATTCTCGAATTGGATAATAAAAGAAAAATAATGTAATACATCATTTTGAACACATCGCACTCATACACTTAGGTTGCACGTACAAATTCAAGGAAGCTTCTGATACTTTTCGAAGATTACAATGATGGTTCCAACAGATAAAAGATGTTTCTGTAAACACGACACTGTCTTCTTGATAGATGAAAAAATATATAAATATCGTCCGGGGGGATATTTTGCTTGACAAAGTACTTAGATGTTGCATCAATTGATATACTTGACTCGGTAGCTACGACTATGTCTTTCAACACTGTTTAGATATTACTGTACTAATACTAGACGATCGTATCTTTCAACACTGCGTTTGACAGTCCATCCCGATATTTTACGTCGATCGGCGCGACTAAACGACTCCATAAATCCCGGCGTACTCGACCGAAAGAACGACCGCTCGTGTCGGCGATTCGCCGGCGTGTGCCCGCACCAGGTCGCCTGGTTGCCTACGCAGTCTGATGACGCCCTGCTTCTGCTACTTCTGCTCCGCAGGCATTGACAAGCAGTCTAAACCGGGTGAATTCCGCACCCGGAAGCGGCCGGTGGTAGCTCCGAGGGGGAAACTACCCTACTATACGCGTGCAGGGGCACACCTCTCGGGGTCTCGCGTACCCTCGTGCGGTGTAGATTCGTACCCCCGTCCGTGCCGGTTCTGTCCCTCCTCCCCCCCAGCCAGCCCCCTCCTTGTTCGATCCGCTCGTCCCTACACTTCTAACGCCACGCTGATTCCCTTTTCTTCCTCGTCGTTGATCCGGGCAGCTGAAGCCGGCAGCTGAGGATTTTCGGGTTTTCGCGAGGATCGCGCGGGATAAAGAATGACATAGGATCGATGGGGGATAAAGAAATTGAGAAATAAAATTTGTAGGTTTCCGGCGTGTAACTATATTTGACGTAATTAATTGAAGCTTAAATAAAAATCTATCAGCGGCAATTTTATGGGAGATCTTTTCCGAGTCCCTGAATATCTGTGATTGTTGAGAGAAATGGTTTATTTTTCGAGGGATTGATCTCTCTCTCTCTCTCTCTGTGTTTCCTTTGTCGGTTAATGTCTTCCTCCGTCCGGTAAGCCAAGCATTGTTCGATCTACGAGAGATCCGTAATCGATCCATTGTGATTGGCACGCGCGCGCTCGTAAAGGCGCATCTGCGTCTTCGCAGACGGAAACAGTCGGGTCTCCGTCTGTCGTTTCGGGTTTACACCGGTTATCATCGATCCCCATTGTCAGTGAATCAAGAAAGACGCTCCGGAGCGCCTTGAAATCTCTCCTCAGCGAGGAGAACAATCGAGGATTGTGACACGCGAGAAATCACATCTGCCACGAATACGTGCTTATCGTGTCATTCTTTGGAAGGGGATCAAGATGTGCGCTTTCCACAATTAATTGACGATCAATCATTAAATGAGTTTTTTATATTATTAAAAAATTACAAATAAAAAACTTTAAATTTCTAATATGAAATAAATTGAAAATTTTTTTCAGGGAATTTACTCTCTTGAGAGTAAAAAAAAATTTACGTTAAATATAAAACGAAGTTTTTTTTTATCTATGCGAAAGCTAATTTTGAATCAAATATTTATTAAGGAAGTTTAAGTTTTATAAAGTTGCAAAGTAATACTTCTGTGTGAAATCGTATATTATTATGTAAAATTATAATATTAATTATAATATTAATATTATTACGTATAATCAAACAGATGAGACGAAGTATAACAAGTTTCTACGGCGAATTATTGTAATTGCATTTTTGTAGCAATTTCAACAGACACCAAACCGCGAAATAACGTGCGAACGGATTCCACCCTAGAAACTCTCGCTTGCACGTGTTGTGTTAAAAATTAGATCGACATGTGCGGCCGGTCACGGCTCGTTTAATCCACAAACTCAATGGATGCTTAGTCAAATTGCATTTCTAATTCCCCCCCCGTTTCGCTTTTTTGCTGCACGCTTGAGGAAAGCCGCTGATACCTCCATCCGTTTCGTTTCCAAAAGGATTTTATTGATCAAACACGATCACACATTCTTTGTATTAAATTGATAATAATGATTCTCGTAAACGAAATAATCAAAAAATTTTAAAATAATATAGAATGTTAAACAATTAAAAGGAAATATCAGATTTAATTTAATCAAAAATTTTATTTAATTTTACTTCAGCGCGCTTACGATTTTACATTTATTTTGAATTTAATCTAATTTTACTTAAAATAGAATTCAATTTTTTTTGCGATTAAAGCAAGTTTTTTTTTTTATGAAACAGAGTTTCGCAGACATGAATTCGTAAATTTGAGGCAATTTGCAACCCTCGCACGATCCTTAACAGGATTATGCGCCACGTGTGCATTCGTTCTGTTGCGTAAGAGACTTGTTCCTCTTTATCGATCAGCTGAGAGTTACATATCGCATTTCGTGTAAACTGTGGAGAGGAATTTGTGTGGGTGAAGACTCTCTCTCTCTCTCTCTCTCTTTTCTAATTTTGGCGTTTCCGCGCGCGTTACACTTTTATCGTTCTCAATAGGAAAACATATTTCTATTTTTGCCGCGTCAATTTATCTTTTAAACAATATATGTACTTTGCATGCAGGCGTTATTTCCTTATATTTTTTAAATATCTTTGTATTATTTATATTTTTAAACATATAACTTGTTCTTATATATTTGAAATTACTATTATTATTAAATAATCAAGTCATGAAAAAAGAAAAAATTCTATCTTAAAAATTACGAAAATCATTAAGAAATGACTGGATATGATTAATCATTATTATTGTTATTTGCCACTTCTTTCTTTCTTCATATATTTTATTAATTTTAAATAATATATAATAGAAAGAGGCGATAAATCAAAAATAAAAATTTTATCTTGCCTCTACAAGGCATTGCCACTTGTTGAGAAAACCAACAGAGTAATTTGAGCGAAACGACTCTTGATACACAATTTCAGTGCTATTGATGATCGCGGCGTTTTAATAGCACAGCGCAAGGGAGCTTTGACTTTCTTCTCTGTTACGTCAAACTATAAATCCCACGGCGGGCGAATGACGCAAATGAGAACGAGCTTATAGCATATGCTTTTGTCTACGAAGCAAAGTGAACGGTTTGTTTTCGCGAAATTGGTATGTAAAAAATTTCAACATAAAACAGATCTTCGTTTTATTTGCTTTTTCTTGGAGAAAATGATGAGGAAGTGGACTCAAAGTTGTTTTGCAACTAAGCACGAGGAAGTGATAATTATAAATATTTTGAGCGTCTTCTTTTGAGAAGTAATTTTAATTTGAAAAATAAATTATTCGACATCAAATTAACTCTCACTACATAAAAATTAAAATGATTAATTTGGGAAATCGATTTAAAGTGATGCGTCTAAATGCTTAGATAATTATTTTTAAATATTTTAATAAGCATGAAATAAATATTATTTAGATAGCATTCAAAAAAAAAAAAAAAAAATTAATATTTAAGTCAGGAAAAAACACACGCAAGGAGGAGAGAAGGGAATTCTTAAAGAGGGATAGATTAGAGCGACAAGGCTGATGCTCGTGGTGAACGTTTTATTCAATTATAGTAATAATAAACGTCATCATCGTAGTAATAATAATCACCATAATCATCATAATGATAAGAACAATAATAATAATGACAGCGCGCGCTCGCACGTGCCATGCCGTGCCGTGAGCTACGCGCTACGCTTTCACGTGTCACAATCGCCTTCTGGCACGTGATTTTATGTGGTCGTGTGTGCACGTGAGGTGATTTTATTTTCTCGTATTTATTTTTTTGCAACAACATTTTTCCTCGAGGCGTACAATAAAGTGACGAATTATTCAGTTAACGCAATCCGGGCGCGCTTGATTTCGCTTTGATCCATGCATCTTGTATATCCGCCTGTTTGTGTACGTGGCTGGGTAGATGGATGTTACCGTGTATATGTCAGAGATGTATAAGTTTGATTGCAAAAGAGATGATCTATGAAACGCGTATGAACGAGATCTTACGTATGTACAATAGTAAATTACGATTACAATTATACTGACTTTTTTTTACGTGTCGGTTTTAATGATGGGACGCGCTATTGCCATGTCACGCGAATTCTTATGACTCTTATCACGTCGAATTATAGATAACATTAAAAAGGGAATTATCATTATTTTTCCGGTTTAAACAAATTATTTAAATTTTCATATTGCATGAATAAATCAATAAGAAAAATTATTTCTCGTGTGACGTGATAACAGTATATTTCTTTTAGTGTTTCTTCCTCTTCTCTCTATCTCTTTCTTTCTTCGAATTGCAATAAAAATAAATAAGAGCTTGGAATTACGCGAGACTTTTTAATTGTCGCTTAGTGTCGGTTTTATATTCAATCGTTGAATGATAATAATATATTATATGCGATACCTTGGATTTGTTTTTTTTTGTTTTTTTTTTGTTTTTTGTTTTTTAATGTGAGAAATAAGAGATTACGCAGTTTAAAGCCATTAGGATCAAGGATTTAGTCGGAAAGATTTTATCATGTTATTTCATTAAAAAATACAGGAGCGCATTAATATAATTAAATAATTTATCGTGTGTAAATCTTGGAATATATTATATCGCGAAAGTGGCTCCCATACACAATTTTAAATTTAGATAGCTATATTTTTTCAACTTACACGAGATTTTCGAGGAAAATTCAGAAAAATTAGACCATCTACTTTCGTGTGAGAAAATTATCGGTTGAAAAGTATTATACGAGCTCACTCGGGGCGAGATTTCGAGCACAGCTTAATTAGTGCGTAAAAGTAGCGGATCGAAAGTTTCGTGCTTGCATTCATGCGAAAATAAATAAATGTTAGCTACTTAGAAATCCGCGATGCTAATTAATTAATACTCTGTTTATATTGCGCAATTTAATCTCTCTTTCTTTTTACATCGCATTATTTTAATTATCTACTGCCATCCTTTTCTTAAAAATCTTCCTTTAACTTTATAGTCAAAGAAGGTTTAAAAAAAAAAAAAACTTGAAAAAATCTTGAAAAAGAAAAGATTTTTTTAATGATTATTCATACCGTATTGTTATACATATATGATCATTTTTAAGCGCTACCGAGTGTCTCGCGATTTGTTTATCTCGGAAGGCGGGAAATGGATTAGGGTCGTGTATCAGATGTGTCTCACAATTTCAGTTCTTTGTCCTTCTCGCATAGCGCGTTCCCTTAATAGTTCTTGATTTTTAAAAGCGATAAGGCATTATCGGATATGTCAGCTGAGATCTTTGAAACATTTTTCTGGGATTGCGGTACATCGAAAGCTTTACAAAAATATCTCATCTTATTTAATCTGTCAAGTCCCCTCTTATAGTGCTTTTTCCCCGTCGCTTTTCGAAATCCTCGAGCCACCCCTCGTCCTTTCTCGTCTTTCGAGTCCGGCGCTTGGATCCTTTCGAATAATTCTCGTCTTAATCTAACGAGACAAATTTTATTTTTTTCTCTCTCTTCTCCGAAAGGAAATGAGAAGCGCAAACTCGGTTTTCTCGTTAGCTCACATCTCGCTTTTAGTTCCCTTCTCGATATTTTTCTTCTCATCTACAACATAGTGATTAAAGCGACTCATTATGCTCCTGTGTGCGTGTGCTACAAAAGAATAGCCAAGAAAAGATTTGAGTATGCTCTGGGAAATTCTTCTCGACTTATTGTTGCCTTCCTTCTTCTTTTCCGATGTGACGATACCAGCTGAAACCGCTATTATCGTTGATCGGTGTAATTAAGCGCAAACTTTTTGGCACATTTGCTGAAACCTTTGATTATTAATCTCTTACGACATGTGTGTGATAATTTCCCGATTAAATTAAAAATAAATTTTTTTCTTAGTGATGAAAGGAAACATTTATTACAACATAAGAACGAAAAAAACTTTTGTGCGAATTAAATTTAATCAAGTATAATGAAAAAGTTTCTCAAATCTTTTATCCCAAATTTAATTTAATTTAATTTTAATGTTAATTTAATTTTAATTTAAAGGTTTAATGTACTATATATTTAACAAAAACAATTAAAATTTTAATTATGCTTTATATGCAAACTCAGTTGTGAAAAAAATGTATAGAATTTATATGTATATAATACATATATTGTACCATGTGTCAAGAGATTAATCGTCTAGATACTGTAGTTGAGTATTTCCCTTTGCTTCGCTTGTGGCTCGATTTGGCATTCGTACAACAGCACAATTGCTCGCACGCATATATTCTACAGTTTTAACTTTTTTATTTTTGTTTTAATCGGAGAAATCGCAGACGATCGAGTTGTTTTCTCAGATGAGCAATTATCGTATTAAAATACATATTTCATTACTATTCTTTTTTTTTTCTCTTTATTACTTATCTATATGAATATAATACTCAATAGTTTTGATATCTTCGTGATTGTAGTTATTCGAATTATTTCGTGATTTGCATCTACTCATCAGAATAATGCACATTCGCGAGAATAAAACACATTTAGTATTTTGTTGCTTAGATACATTTTTCCGACTTGAGGGAAAATAGCAAACTTTGATTTTTCGCATATTATGATTATTAGTAATTTATAGTAGCAAAAGAGAAAAAGATATAATGGATTCTTTTTTTAGTAATTTAATCTCTTCCGTTTCTCTCAACTACAAGTAAGTCAAATTTGCACAAAAATCCACAATAATGTTGACAGTATTTAAAGTAACGCGCTTAATTTTATGGAAATAAAATATAAAAGATATTTTGTTTTTATTTTATTTAAACGCGGTGTTTTTCCTAGAGGGTCATAAATTTGTCGAGGAACTTTTTCCCGAGATTCTCGTGGCGCAGGATCGTCCGCGATTTCTCTTCGCTTGAACTCGAACTCGATCAGGCCTTTACTATGTTGTATGCACCTCTAATTTTTTATAGTTTCTCTTTGAAAATACCGCGCGTGTACGCTTTTATTATTTTTTAAATTTTCTTTTTACTTTTTAAATTATTTTCCCTTCGCGCGGCGCGAGACGCCTAGTAGATAGGTACGATTTGCAATTCCACTACGGTAGTTTTCATACCATAATACTTATATGTACATGTATATAAATATGTGTGTACATAGTGTGTACGTGAGTAATATATTTCTTTTAAGCCTTAACAACATCCGCAATGTAACAATCATTTCGATCTCGATCAAGATCGTCGTTAATTCCACTTCGATGACGATCATCGACTTATTTCGGCTATACTCGATATTCAACAAAATATTATTATTAACCCTTCCTCTCGGATCGCGATATATCTGTCGCGTATACAAGATGAGTAAAAATGGCTTATCTTTTCCACTTTAATTTTAACTAAATATTAATTTTTAATTTTTATTTTTCTCAGCAACTAAATTTTTCGGTCACGAATATTAAAAATCAAATTAGGAAGAATGGTAATTTAGAAAGATATTTTAATAGGAAAATTAAAACCAGATTAATCTAAAAAAATAGATATAACAGAATATATCTTTATTCTTTATTTGAAATTTCGATAAACTTTAATGTGAAGTAAAAATGGCTTATCTTTTCCACTTTAATTTTAATTCAATATTAATTCAATTTTTTATTTTTGTCAGCAATTAAATTTTTCGATCATGAATATTAAAAATCAAATTAGGAAGAATGGTAATTTAGAAAGTTATTTTAATAGGAAAATTAAAACCAGATTAATCTAAAAAAATAGATATAACAGAATATATCTTTATTCTTTATTTGAAATTTCGATAAACTTTAATGTGAAAAATTACGCCAAGATAATTCGATTAAATTGTATGCGAATATATTACGTGCCCGAGAGGGGAAAAATTCTCTAACACACAACTGACAACGCAATAAACGAACAACGCGTAACGTCCTAGCGACGAATCAACGTCTATCAACTACGTCAACGTTAATCTATACAGTAACATTTAACAAACTACTAAGCGTTATTAGGCGCGATTTCGAGAGCCAGCCGAATGACACCTAATCATTCAAATTAACGAGAATCTTGATCAACTTAATCGTATCCAGGAAGCAGAAAGAAGCGAGTCCAGAATTATCAGAAATAAATCCAAAGTTAAGGATTGCTAAGTCGAAAGCGCGAATTTGATATCTATTCCATTTTTGATATTTGATTCAATGTCATTCCATTTCCTTGACTTATATATTTAGCTGTATTATTTAATGCATATAAAATTTCAAGTTTATTTCAATAAATCGCGCGGACGTAATTTCGGAACTTTCCAAGCTTTTCTTGAAGTAGGACTTGTATCCTTTAGGACTTGCATCCTTCTACCTTTTGAATACAAATGTCTGCCATAACTCTCATAATTATATATATAATCAACGTCGCGATTATTAATCTCAGCTCGAATCGACACGAATTTGCGTCGTCAAAACTCGGATCTCTTGCGCGATTATAATATTCGTGTTAAAAGTGAATATTGTGTGTATGTGTGTATGTGTGTGTGTGTGTGTCTGTTTGTCTATGAGTGTATCTGTGAGGTAATCGTTCACGCAGCTACACTATGAGCATGTAGGTCCGCATTCTCTCTCGTTGCATTTTCTCGCATATTTTTTGCTCTTGACGCGTTTCTCTCAAAGTTTATTCCTCCTTTCTTTCCAAATCAATCTCTTATCGATTATATAGTTTTTATTAGTATACGGCTTGCGTTAGTTAGTTTGGCACATTGCACGATCCTTCGCATTTTTTTAATCCTCGAAATGACCGCCGACGATGAAAAATAAAATATATATGATCTTCCTTCCGTCTTCGAGGTCTTGCGAAAAATAACCCCGATGCACCCTCGCCGCTTCGCTGCATCGAGCTGCATCGCGACGATGATCGCGCAATTAATTGGTGAATTAAGTTCCGATTCGAGATCGGGACCGGCGTTGCCGGGAATCCTCGGAGTTCACCAGTTCCCTCTCCTGACACGTATGACTAATTTGCTTCTTCTATCGAACTGTCTGTTGTAAGAATATGTACAATAGCGGTATGTATTTACACGATGAGTTAACTCTTGTTCGCGCGCGATCTCCAGTCAATCGCGAGGGCAGAAAAGTCCGAGCGAGTACACGACTGCCAGGAACTTTCCAAGGACTTCTCGTCCCGTTAGCACGATTCCACGGGTTTTCAAAACGGCCTTCCAAAGAGTCGGAATATAAAGAATCTGGCAACGCCGGTCCAGACCACCTCCTCTTCGCTCTTCTCTCCTCGCGAAAATGTTGTAACTCGTGAAGTAAAGTAGAATTCCCACCACCAGGGCCAGATTAAACAATTAGCAGCTAATCGACAGCTCGGCAATTCGAATGGAGAATCCGAAGAGACCTCTCTCAAGGTTAAATCTCTTCGACACTCTTTTGACTAGTTTTTCGATTCGAGGATCGAGCTCGAGATCGAGCTAAATCGCCGCTGGCCGAGCTTTGGTCAGATTGAGCTACGGTGGTTCCGGCTCGGAGGTGGGAGATTCCTGCTACGCTTCCAGGAATATCAGCGCCGTCGGCTTCGGCTCCAAGTTGCTCTTCTTTGCCTCCACCACCAGAAATTCGATCTCGTTGCGATCGCGGCGCGCGAATGACTCGGCGATCAGCCGCGCGACCTCCTGGTGATGAAGTCCTGCAAATAATGCACAATTAATCGTTGCTCAGAATTGAATTTAGTATAAATTCTTCAATCTTATAATTATTAATTGTTAAGGCTAATCATTATCGTTGACAAAAAACGAATTTATCATTTTAAAAATTCTTTTGGGATAAATTTAAATTTAATTTAAATTTAATTCAAATTTAATTTAAATTCAAATTTAAATTTAAATTTGGAATTTTATTATTACTGTTGTTTAAAGGAATATCCCTTGAAACTTTAATCTTAGACTATTTAAGGTCCTAGAAATATGGTTTAAAAAATATTACAAAATTAACAGATTATAAAAAAATATAAAATTTTGGTCTTGCTAGCAATACCTTCAACTTTCTGACCATCGACCTCAAGGATAAGCTGGCCGACTTCGAGGCCGCCAGCCTCGTAAGCTGCTCCATTGTCCTGCAACAAATTACCACAGATGATGCGTTAGTCACATTTATGGCATAATATTGTTTATGCCGTCGTAAATGGCGCCGGCAATAAATTCGCCGGAGATTATTAATCGTGCGTTCCAGTGGAGCCGAACTTCATTAAAATCGAATGCACCTGGTATAACGAACGTAATATATGAGATAATATTTTAACGTAATTGATTTTATTAAAAAGATTCGGAAAATATTAATTAGTATCATTAACATACTACACATAATTATTTACATGGGATACTTTATAAAGTACGCGTTCCTTTACTCTCAAGAATGTATATAACATTTTATATAGAGTGCCATTTTTAAATTTCCATTATTAAATATATCACATAAAATAATTAAGCTTTGAATCTAAAAATTCAAAGATAAAAAAAACATTTTATCTATTTACATATAATTAAAACAGAAAAAGTAATATCTAAAACATTATTAGCTTTATATATCTAGCTTATCTTGTTTTAATTTCCGTCTATCAACTCGACATATTTTCCAACTTTATTCTGACTCGATATTTCTTGAATTTTCTTCTAACGTAACGATCTTCGACTTAATGACCTAATGATTTAAAATTCCTCTTTAATATAACATCTCTTGGTTTTATTCTAACTTTGTTCTAACTTGATCTTGTGTTTGTGTTGTATGTATGCATGTAATTCAAGATCTTACTTTAATTATCCTCTAAACCAAAATCTGGTCTCACTTGAATTCTTCTTCCTAATCCAATATTTTTTCCAGTTCGATTTTTCCAGCTCTGATTTTTCTTCCAAATCGATATTCTTTCACTTTAAACTAATTATTCGGAAGTAATTTTTCGTAAATTACAATATTAATTTAAATTATAATAAATTAAATTATAATATTTTTCGGAAGAAACTCACGTGTATGTTGATGATCCGGGGCAGTGGGTGCTTGGTGTTGGCGCCGCCTTCAATGGCGATGCCCAGAATCGATTTGGTCTTTTTTACGGTGATGCGCAGGTTGCCCTGATGATCGGGCACCACCAGGGCGCCGTCTTCTTCACGTCGTTCGGACATCTCGTTGCGGCTCAGTCGTTGCACGCTGTGATGCCGCCGCGGCGGGCCCCCCGCGGTTCCGCTTCCGGCGGGCCCGCCGCCGGAACCACCCTCCTCCAGCAGCTGTGCCTCCTGCATGTCGAAGCTCCGCGAGAGCTTGTGCGCGAGCTCCTGGAACGGACATAGTTTTATTCGAACGGCGATAGCCGAGAGCATCAGACCCGTCCGCCGGATTCGCGTCAGCAACCGGAAATCAATCGATCACACACTTGCAATTTGTCAAATTTTAAAGTACAAGCGAGATCTCTCGAATTATATTTGAATATTTCAAATATCAAATTTTTGAATTTTCTATCAAATTATAATTCCATAAATATGATAAATGAGCCTAATTTTTTTTGAATTTTGAAATTTAAAAATTATTAAATTTTTTAAGTTATATATTTAAGAAAAAAATGAAATATATATGACTTTAATAAAGCAGCTATTATAATATTTTAAATTATATCTAAATTTTAAATTTTATAATTATATAAATTATAGGCAATAATAATTTTTTGTAATAGTTAAGAATTTTATATAATATTGTCTGTCCAATATAATTTAAATACTCTTATTTAAATAATTTTATTTAAAGAGATAGATTTGTGTGTGATCGTTCAAAATAAATCGCACGTGGCTGCTGCAGCGTATCCGAAAAATTATCTGAATGCACACATACATACACGCGCGCGCACGATAATAGCACATAAGAGCTAAAAAGGCTTATGATAGCGTATTCGCGTGCACGCTGCGATGGAAGA
>NW_021848537.1:1088744-1102013 GCF_003651465.1 Formica exsecta
AAGAGCGTTCTGGTAGTCCTTACGTAGGCTTCTCGTACGAAATATAAATATCTGTAGAGGCGCGCGAATAACACTATAATTCTCGAACACTCGTAACTTTAAAGCACATTCCTCCGTGAAATGTTAATCCCGACGTATAAAACGCGAAAGTGCTCCGATCGGAAGCTGATAGAGAGAAGTGTATTTGAAACGGATGCATATTCGTGGTGCATTCCAATTCTATCCTCTCGATACTTTCTCATCTCGCATGCCTTATCTAGCGTGCTGTGGATATTAAATAAAAACAGTAGTGAAGAAATGGAAAGTGATATATCTTAATTATGGTAGTGAAAGTATCTTTATATTTTCATTCTATAATTTTAATAGCGAACTTTCAATAAAAAACAAAGAAGATATTTTAAGAGTAATAGTGCAATTTTTAGCCTTCTCGCAATTTTTGAATTTAATTAGGAGGAATTTAATAATCGAGAGAAATTGAAAAATATATATAATTTGACGATAAAAAAAATGCCAGAAATTCTTTCTCAACGCATTTACACCTGCTTTTTCTTGCATTCGACTCCATCGTTCCGCTTTTCCTTTGCGTGCAATATTACATCATCCATGTGCATGTATGTGAAATTATATGTGCTGACGCGCAAACATATAATGTACACATAGTGTACGGCTATACATATCAGTATGTATATAATATATGTACGTATATATAGACCACACAAGTATATATATATATATATATATATATATGTGTGTGTATATATATATGTATATGTTGAAAAATTGAGTCATGCTTGCTGAGGGCAGGCTGGTAGCAGTTGGGTGTTGGTGGTGCTCGGAGAGATAGAGAGAGTGGTAGTTGTGGTGGTGTGGTGGCGGTGGTGTTGTCGTTATCGTACAACTATATATATAAATCGTCGCCATCCATGTCGGCACTGATTCTGACACGACCGGCTTATCGTCGTTTGAGTGAACGCAGTAGAAATGACATATCGATAGAAGAGATATTTTTTCAATCGCGACGCTTTATCAACGATACTGGCTATAACTAATAACCTGACTCAATGTACGACTAATTACTCCGCTAATTGTAAGAACTATTACACCGGGTCTCTTCTATTTCATCATTATCGTCTACTAAAAATTTAAATCGATAAAAAAATGCATGTGATAATAGAAAAAAAAATATATATTTATATATATATATATATATATGTTATAATACATATTTCTCGACAGATTTAATTCATGGCAATTATAATGACATGAGATGAATTAAAAACTGTCCAGAAATATATATTTTTTGCTTTTTTCATAAGTAGAACGATACGAAAAGCGATTTGTCTTGTGCATGTCACGTGCGAAACATGTCTAAAATTTCCAAAATCATTTCCTCGATTGCATAATCGCATGTAACGCCCGAACAACGGGCATTTAGTTAGCTTTCAGGTTCCAATGTATCGGCAATTTGTCGCGTTAGATTGAAATAATGTTTTCACGCAGATCTCATGGGCAAGAGCGCGGTCCAGGGGATAAAGCGGACGAGAAAAATCGAACGCGACGGTGACGAGCGAAATCTCGAGCCTCGATCGACACGAGGTTGCTCGATAATGCCCGGGGGCCCGCAATCGATCGGGGCGGGACCCCGCCGCGCGATATTCGCGCGGGCGACCTACCTATTTCTTCTTTATGAAAGTGCTCTACTTCACTCTCTCTCTTTCTTTCCTTCTCTGGCCGTCGCACGGGCCCCGATGATGTTAGATGATATATATATATATAGCTATGTATTATATTGATATAAAAAATATTAGAAGATGTGATAGAAAAGACCCCGATCATTTTTCTTGAGCTATATTTCTCGAACTTTTTTAACCATCACTCGACACTCATGCAATTGGATTGGCACGATAATGATCGATTTTTGGTTAAAAAATTATCACACTACATAATTAAAATTGCCATTTAAATGGAATATCCCCTACTGTTCGATACTAGTCTTTATATAAGTTATTCAATAAATTATATTGTATAAAGAAGGTGGATTTCCCTATTGGATTAAACTTGACACACACATAATACACAATTAATGTGTGTGTTCTATGAAAAAAATTGATTAGATTTTATAATTACTCTAATATCAAATTTTAATTATGCTAATCAATTACGCTAAAATTGTACAGGGTATATCACATTTCTACTGAATCAAATATGGATTATATACATAATATGTCTATTCTAACTAATAATAATTAATAACACTTTACGAAAAAATAATTAATTTTTAGCATCTCTTATCAGTTGTCAAATTTGTCGAATTCACGGCCGAAAGATGCAAAAATCGAGATAATTAGATCGACTTGTTTCTTGAGAGAAACGTAAAGCGAAAATGGTGAAAGTATGCTCAAGTGCAGTGCGAATACGCACGCACGCTTGCATACACATCGGGACAATGAGTCCTGCTCTTGCCACATGATGATTCACACGATTTTTCGTTTGATCGAAAGTTTCTGTTATACAAGAAAACTTATATTACAAAAGTTTTTATTTGATTACTTTACGTATTAACCAGATAAGTTTGTCAAGATGTATTAATCCCGCGAGTCATATAAAATTCCTCTCATCCGGATGCATCCTGATGTAATTGACTTTGTTTTTCTTCTAATACAATGTTTTCCTTTAATTTAAGATAATGTTCTCTCGCATGGGATGCAGAAATTGTTTATTTTTATACACAAGCCGCTAAGGAATCTTTCCAGCATCTCTATCGATTAATTAACGAAGCAATTAAGACCGTTAAAAAACAACAACTATCTTGCTAGATTGCTGTTTAACTAAATCGCGAAATTTCTTCTCTGTTTTTCATGTGAGTAAAGTGATCGTGCATGCCAAGACATCTATGTGAATATATAGCGCATATACATCCCCGTGCCCGTATGTATAATATATGTGTATATATAGAAAGTCTCATCCAATCAAATTTCGACGACGGACTTTGCGATGGAGTTGACAAGATAACTATTTGCTTAGCAAAGATTTCATGCTAACAGAGGATTATTCCGCATCGCAATTTTATATTCTCGCCATTTATAACAATGAAGCACTTAAATACATAAAACTGTTATTAAAAGGGAACAGAAATTATGAAGAGAAACAGGACGTAAAATTTGTTTAAATTTAAGAAAAAGAATTTTTTATTATTCTTACCATTTTTGCTACGGAAATAATTCCTTTTATCCAATCTCTTATTAATTTCTACATATTTGTTGAGTTTACGCTTTAATTGAAGTTTCCTCGAAATTTTTACGAGAGGAAAATTAGCTCCAGATTCGTCTGAATCTATGATCGAAATTCGACATGAGACAGATGAGACGCTCTGTATATACGTATAATTATAAAATAGTGATCGTGCTTAAGGACAAATCGTAAAAAGTAGCATGTGCAAGACATCTAAGATAAAAAACACGTACAACACCTAACGCTATGTCGACTAATCTTGCTAGCTCTAGGAGCATAAGGACACTTGATCGTATGATACGTGTGTATGTGTGTGAGTGTATGTGTATGAGAGAGAAAGAAAGAAAGAGAAAAAAAGAGAAATTTAATTAGGAAAGAGAATTCATGCCTAAGTGAGCAAATGTTTTCAATAGCTCGAATCGAACATTAATTTTCGCGTCGCGCTGCGTTTATCTGCGTAATTTATCCTTTCAGTCTTCTTTTTAGGCTTTTATTATCCGCGAAAGAAATTGAATAGATCTTTCCGAAAGGTATAATTTTCTAATTATTTCTCGTTTATCGTATGATCGAAATAATTCAATTATCAATTAATCGTATTTTTTATCCATTTAATTTTTTACATCACTCGCGAATTATTACTTTTTTTCTTGTATCATTTTGCAATCCGGATATTTTAAATGCGACAGATGCAACCACGGCCTCGCCGGAAGTTTACGATGTCTCGTTGTTTTAGTATAATGCAAGTTTTATTGCGAGACTTTATTACACTGCGCGCTGCAGTCTTATTTTCCTTCTTTCCTCTTGTCAATTATACTTCGTTATAATTCATAATTTGATTGTGTACAGCGCGATTGTTCGTGCGAAAAAGAAAAAATTGAACTGTACAACGCACGAATCGTAGTTTAATAATGTAGTAAAAAAATTTGTCCTCTTTAAATAAACAAATAAATAACAATAAAAATAAAATAATAAAAAGTAAACTTTTTGACATTTTATAGATTGTAAATGATAAAAGTGAAAATAAAAAATATATAGATATATCTTTTATTTAAATATAATAAAATAGATAAAAGAAGAAAATATTCAGATATAATTTACAATAATAATTTCTCTTTCTATTATGACATTGAATGCGTTAAGCAATTGCGCGATGGACTCGATTACGATTTCTCTTCGCATTGTAATTTTTCGCCGAGATGTTATCGGCACTTCCGGCGAGATCCGGATGAAACGAGCTCTTCACATTTCCTCGCTCCGACATGAAAATCGCTACTCGTTGCACTGATTATACCCTGTTCTTTTTGATCGAGGCATGTTCGTTTATCGAATCGATGGTCGTATTCATGTTTTCACCTTTTCAAGGGCGACTACAAAAAAATAGATTGCATATTTCTCAAAAATGAAGAAAATCTTAAAGTAAAATTAAAAATTATAAAAATTATAAAATTAAATTAAAATATGAAATAAAAATCTGTAATAATATAAAAATAAAAATTTAGGATTAAAAATATTAAAACAAAGAGTTTCATAATAATTTAGAATAACGACCTAATTATCAAATAGAGTTCCATATTCAAAAGATGAATACAAAAATTTCGACTATTGTTGATATTAAATAAATAAAATTTAAAAATAAAGAAGATTGAAAAATTAAAAATTAGAATAAAATTAGAATAGTACATCATATAATATACCTAAAAAATAAGAATTTAAAATCTCTTTTTCAATTTAATTTTTGATCCAAACTTGCCGGTTTTATCTTCCAACATATTGTTTCTTTTTCTCCCTTTTTTACCCTTGACCTCTCATCCTTCCGCGAGACAGTGCAAAGTGTCGAATGGCGACGGAGAGCATGAGATAAAAAAGAAACGACAAGAGAAGAAGAAAAAAGAAACGAATAGATAAAATCGTGCGTGTCAGAGAGAAAAAGAAAAAAAAAAGATAGAGAGAGAAAGAGAGAGAGATTGTGTTCTCTGGATAGGAAAACTTACGAGGGGCCTGGCGCCCCAGTACCAGGATTTGACGCGTTGCGTTAGCCCACCGAGCAAGTGGGACCTCCAACCACCGAAACCCCCACCACCTCCTCCACTCTCCGAGCTCCTCTCCTCCCTGCTCTCGAGCTCGTCATCCTCCTCCAAATCGCGATCCCTCTCGCCGGCGCCCCGTCTCCCGTTACCGATCATCTCGGCGTCGCTACCCTCGCAACACCCGTCGCTTTCCTTCGCACGTGACACAACCGGAAGGAAATGCTTCATGTTAGCACCCCACGTATCCACCCCTTGTGCTGCTTAATTTACATGCGCACGCGAACATCGCGGACGATGCGGGTGCGAACGTCGAATTTTGAGATAAATGAGGGTGAATATTTAAGGGGAAGGTGCGTGTAAAAGGTTTTATAAATTAGACGTATCAAACCCTTATATATAGGGAATATTTATGCGCCATAATATTGATTTTATATACGAATTTTGAAATTGTTGTTTAAATTAATTAATTAAGTCTATGATAGAATTATATTTTGTCCTCCCTTTTTATCCTATAATAAAATTTTAAAATTATATTTTAATCGAAATAGATGTGAGATTGATGTGAGATTCTCAAGTTTTTACTATTTATAAAGAAATTGTATACGCTTGCCTCTAGTTTAATCTATCTTACTTGTATTATCTTTAATTTTACCTAACTATTGAGCTAATTTCCTGTCCTAAAATCAATCTTTCCGCAAGATTTCCGTCTTTATCGGGCAGCCACAGTAATTGCTAACACAATGATGCTATATTTTTCAAGTTCTGTCACATTTTTATATATTTCATTCTCTTGCTATCTTTTATACGAGATATTTGGAGCGATGTATCTGCTCTTAGGTACTTTTAAATTTTTCTCGAAGATTTATTACGCGGTAAAGCAAGCTTGTAACACTCGATTTACTCTCGAAAGAATTATAATCATGCGAGGAAAACGACACTTAGAAAGCGCTATATAGCAACCGGACGGTCTCTTTGTTTCGGTCTCGCTCTTGGGAGCGATTATGGGACTTACATGATCGACACGCTCGCGTTTATGATCGTTTTGCGCGGGGACGCGTAACGGTCTGCAGGTGGGTCTGATTGTTGCTATCTTAACTGGAGCACGTCCCCCTAACTACCCGAGATCGTATGAAACCAGTTATATGATACAAAGATCGTTTTATAGTGTCTTATTGTTAGTTACACCAGTCTGTAATTTGCGAAGCAATTACTACATCTGACGATCGTTACAGAAGAGATCGAGACAGAGAAGACGAGGAATTTTTTTATACGTAATTATTAATATTTAATTTATTTGTTTATATATTATTTATATATTAATTTTTTATACATGCTCACCTCTCTAAAAAGATTGAGAGGTATTCATATATTATTTTATTCCTTTCTTTCGACCATTTTTGCAAAAAAAAAAAAAAAAAAAAAATCGAGTTTTTTATTTTCATGAGAATTATAATATATTTGACGCAAATCTTCTGGACGACATGATTTTGTCATGTATCGTTCGTCAAAATCAGCGCAAAAATTAGATCGAGGCTGAAAATTCGCAACGCGATTGTTGGCCGAATATATCATATATCACGTTCTTTCAAGACTGTATAAATAATCGCGAGCGTCCGTGATAAGCCTGTTAATTAATTTCAAATAATGCGACGCGAATCAGACCGTTCGTCCGTCCTAGATAACTACAACAAATGCCCACGACAAAAGGGATATTTAACGGGATAATAATTGTAATATCGCACACGAATTGTGGATTTAATTATTTTACTTCCTAGCGTTGTGTCAATGACGGTGATCAACGAAAAAAAAAAAAATCGAGTATTCTAGTTTCCGTTTATTAAAAATTCTTTTTGTATATGATTAAAAAAAAAATGTTTTAAATATTTAAATATTTTAAATTTTAAGTATTTTTTTAATGTAAAATTTTAAATGTTAACAATTTTATAATTTTAAAGTCGCTTTCTGCGACTTGTCAAATCTTTTTAAAGAATCTTCGATTGTGAAAGGAAAAATTGTTTGTTAGATACTCGTTTGATTTTCATCAATATTTTTATCAAGATTAAAATTCTCAAAATATTGATTTTATATATTCAGGAAAGCAACTAGAACACAAAAATAGATAATATTTTGAAAATTAGTATCGCAATCACACAGCAATCGTAAAAGCTTTACGGATTCGACCTCAGTCGATGTTGTTCTAAATTCAAATCGCGTATTCGTGGTCACCTAGTAACCTCAGTCGGCGACGGCAGGAAATAATAATCATTGTCGGTTATTAATGGGTCCACCGCCGCCGCCGCCGCCGTTGGAGAAAGTTTCGGGACGACGTTCCGTTATGTACGTGTATCACGTGGAATAAAACGCGGGGCGCGTCGGGGATGGCCACGAGCTGGAACCCGAGAAGGAAGACCGATATTTTACGATTTTACGAATGTAGGTCAATCGTCGCGTCGTTCAAAGAGGATTCTCTGCGGTTAAACAGTCGGCGAAGAAATTTCGTTTCTGGAAAAATTAAAGTACTCGAACAACCGGTCGTTCCCGTTTCTCTCGTATCCGCGGGAACCATAGCAAATAATTTCCTCTGTTATAATGGTGACATTTATAGAAATGGCCGTTATTTAAAGTTTATTTGCAAAAAGCGTTATTCTCAATTTTAGATTACATTTATTATTTTAGCCTAATTTTATTCTTATTTATTATCAATCATTATTTTTTGTTGCAAAAAGAATTATTCTTAATTTTTATTAGCATGCTAATTAATAATTATTAAAAATAACTATATATTTTAAGATATCAATAAACTAGCACGCTAATGAATTGATAGAACTCTTTACAACTTTGAAAGTCTTTTATAATAATGATAAAAGAAACACACACGCAAAAAAGTGTAGAATTTTTTCAAACAATATTTTTTGCTTTTAATGCAATTATCTTGGGAGCGAAAATGATTGCGGGGGCAGCGCTAAAAATATGCGCAACCGATAAGCGAGCATCATATTGGTAATCCCATTTAAAGAAAGATAAGAATTGCGTCGTGCACATCGACCACACCTAACTCGTCAATCTGTAGATTGTTGACTATGGCGAACGAGCATGGATCATGTCGATCCTCATGCGTGGGTGTCACTCACGAACTGGTTTGAAGACTGACGTAATACGTGGAAGTTCGACGAACCTCTCTCTAGAGCATTCGTTTACATTATAATTCTCACATTAATACGCTACGTTAAATCCTATTTGGATAGAAATTATGATACGCACAGCTAATTTTTAGAAAATTAATTTTAAATTATTTATATTTGTTATTTAAATTTTAATTATTTTTATTTTCTTAAGATTAAAAATTATTATAGAAAAAAAAGAAAGAAAAGAGAGAGAGAGAGAAAGGAAAAAAAGAGATAATTTTTCCGATTATTTATAATTACCGCTTATCTCGGCACATCCGGTATAAAAGGTTAAAAAACATCGTGTCACGCGATCCACTTCATTATATCATCAGCTGCGTGCATGTCAATGCATCTTTTATCACTACATTTTTCCCTCTTTCCCGCGCACGATGGGTCTTGATTCTTCGAGTCGCGTAATCGCGATTAAATATTAATTAAACAATTGCGATCTAAAGCCACCGCGGGTCACTCCGACATGCCCCTGTTATCAGACATTCAATAGCTCAGCCCTGAAGAGAGGATACCATCTTTCAAGAGAACTGTGTATGTAACCTGCATTCACGATACGGCTCCGCCAATCTGGCAACGTTGTTTCGAAGCCGGTTGTTAGGGATGTAACCGTGATTTTTGGGCCTCAAAGCAACGTCCATTGATATAAAATTTATTTTCCAGAATTATCTATTTTTTCATTTCTCGCGTTTCTGCAGAAAAATATTGTAACGCGTATAAAATAAAAAAGCTTTAATAAATCGGGGGGCTTTCTTCTATTTTTGGGCCCGGAAGTGGGGCCTTCCGTTGCTGTCTCGCCGCCTACGTTCCTGACCCTCTCTCACCTGTTGTTACCTGTCCTTTCCCCTCTCTCGCGTCTTCGATTCGATTCTCCTTTTCTTGCTCACCTCGTCGTGGTTTCTCTTCCTTCTTCGTTCCTTTTATTTGTTGTTCTCACTATATTTCCCTCTCTCTCTTTCTTTCCTCTCTGACTCCCTCCACGCGCTCTCTCGCTCCCTCTTTTTCTCTCTCCGGGGCTGACTCACTCTCTCGATCAGGTAAACGTAAACCTGCGTCGGTCACTACTTCATGTCCGATTCCTGAATCAGTCGTGCAGCCACCAGCGAGTAGAACGTTTCTCTCGATCGATCGCGATCGTTTCGATCACGATTTCGTCCTTCTGTTTCGCGAGCGCGATTTAAAAACTGTGGTCCTTGTGGATCGCGATTGAATCCTAATTGTCTGGAGCGATCCGTCAGCAGGTATTTATCAGGATTTAAACTTGGGAAAGATTGTGTACATGGAAAAAAAATTTGAATCCGTTAGAAAATACATTACCTGAATGTTGATACCGTAAACATTCTCATAATCGAACACTTTCTCATTTCTAACAAATTCTTTTCAAACTCTTTCATTTTCTAACTTTCCCTCTGTAATTATTTAAACGCTACTGTGTTATATTATTATTTTCATTTGTCGATACCTTTTTTATCATGCCTGTAATTCTATGCGTGTGTATCTTTTACTATTTTGCACGTTTTACATTTTACAAATATTTTCCATATGAAACGAGAGAACTCCGATAGAAATATGTAAAATATTTTTCATATACAGGAAAATATTCTATATATGAATTAAATAATTAATATTCCATGGCAACGTTACATTTGCGATGATGCGAACAAATTATCCAATATTGTCGTCGCACGGTGATTTTTTTTCGGAACGAAACGTGGCTCGCTTGCGTAAAGTGCGCTGCATTTAAATAATGCAGATTTCGAAATCCAGTTTCGTCGACATATCGGTTGATTTATCACTTAGTGTTCGGTGAATGTGTCCCGTCAACTGAAACAAGATAACTGGCACATCTAGATAACTTCTGCTATTAAAGGAATAATATGAATTTATCGGTTTTAGTTGCAATAAAAAATGCTAGACGAGACAAAAGTCGGAATCTCATTTTCTTGGAAATATTTTCAATTTGTAAAACTTTTTTTTTTTTTTTTAAGAAAAAACAAATTATTTGATTATCTTCCAATATTTAAATATTTTATTAATTATTTGACATACAATTATTATTTCTATAAATTTTATTAAATCAGATATTTTCGATAATATTTAAAATTATCGAAAATATAAAAAAGAGCGCTTTTAAAAATTTAAATGTATTTAGACAATTGAACTTGCCACACATACATATATTTACTATGTTCTGTTATTATCTAAAATGTTGCACAATATCGAGAAGTTCTGCTTCGCATTTCGTGTAATTACGCAGTTTCGATTAGGAAACCGCGTCGCGCTTGATGAAACCTAACTGCGGCGAGATCATTAAACAGAGCGAAGGCGGACCGATAATAATCCCGTGTGCACACACACGCACGTGTATACACGCAGCGAACGGTAGTCGATAATAGAGAATCGCCCCGTAAAACCTGTTAGATTCTGTATCTGTTTTTACAAGAAATATTCTAATTGCGTGAAATATAAATCTAATTGCTTGAGATATAAATCTAATTGCTTGAGATATAAATTCTTGAAGCGTGAAATCGTTTAAAAATAAATTCTACGATTAATGTACGAATGTAAAATTCTTGCACATTCTTTCTATTTAAGGTATGAAGTATTGGAATTCTTAGAAATTATAATAGATTTTATTTGTCGATGCAAAAATAAATCGATGAATATTAATAATTAATAATTGTAATCATTTATTCGAGATTGAATTATAAAATATGTGGATATTTAAAAGTTATCTGTTGTTATAAAAATTTCAATAGAGATCGAATTATTCTTTTTCCTTTAAAGCTCATATGTTTTTTTCAATCTCCATAGACACGTTCATAAAATCTTCGATTTCAGATATCTATATGCAGCACATTATCCGCAAAACTTTATCGTTCAAGATTGTAGATAGATTGCAATAGATTTATGGGAAAGATTGTTGATAAAGAGAAAATATGCTTCTCTCTATCATTCCATCTTCTTTTTTCTTTTTTTAATATTTTATATTAGAGTTAGAATTATATTAAATATATAAATTAATGTTAAATTTGTATAAAAATTTCTAAATATAGAGATTGTAAACATATTTTACTGACATATATATATAGGGTGTCTCGGTAAATATGGGTAATTTCTCGTGGGCATGTAAAGTTCATAAATTGTAAAAGATACACATATTCTTTAGAATTTAGTTTAGAGTCTAAACTGCATATATATATTATTATATTTTAAAATTGAGTTTACAAATCACAAAATTCCCAGGGTCTTAAAATATTCATAGATTTTGAAATCCATAAATTTAAAATTATTCTGAATTTTACATCTCTTTATTACTCTTAATATTCTCTTCTGCTTTCATTTTATTTGCTTGTTAATTCAATTTTAGTAATTTTAAACTTTTTCTCGTATTTTCTCAAAACTCGGTAATGACGTTAATCATTGCGAACGCGCATCTTTACTTTCTTCTCAGAGGAAACTCAGTCCTCTATCTCACTTTAACACTTACTAGTCCGACTCTAACAAACTTAAATTCTTCCTTCTAATTGATTCATTAAATATAACTGCAGATTTTATAAATCTGTCACAATTCTTTTCCACAAGAATCAAGTATTTTCTTTTCAATTCCTTAGCTCAATTCTAACAAACTCTAATCAATTTGCTAACGACGCTAATCAATATGAACGTCACTGCTTCCTTCAGAAGAAGGAATCACGGAAATGTTAAAATTCCAAACAATTTGCAGCGCTTGGAATTTATTTATAAAAAAATCCTATATCCTAGAAATTCTAAGTCTAACAAATTCAGATTCTCTCCCGACTAATCGACTCTAATCGCGCTGATCGACGCTATAAACGCGCGTGATTGTTTTCTTCCCAGGAGAAGGAAGCCATGGAATCGTGGCTGAGTGACGTTCAACGCGTGCGGATTCCGCGGCCTAAGTTCGGTAGCGGCAATTCCGTGAGGCGGTCCAACTCGTCGGTCCAGCACTCGGTGCGCTCGGAGATGCACTCGCATCGGCAGAGTCAGGACGTGGCCAAGGCCACTGAGGAGCTGCGCCAGGCGCTCCAGGACAAGCTCTGATTCCGATCCCGTTCCGGGGTTTCGACGAGAAAGAAAGAAAGAGCGAGAGAGAAAGATAAAAAGAGAGTGTGAGAGAGAGAGAGAGAGAGAGAGAGAGAGAGAGAAAGCGCGGAGTACTTCGTGTATACCTTTTTCGCCACTTTTGTACTTGTCTGCAACAAAGGGAAGCCTCTCGATGACGAATAATCTTCGAACTATTGTCGAACTTTCTGTCTTCTGCTTTGCTGAGCACATCTTAAAGTCTCGTGGAATTTAAAAGGAATTTTCTGTCAAATTAATATTTGAATAATTTTTTATTTTTATTATAGAGATATTTTAGATATATTTAAATCTTTTAAATTATATAGTTTAATGATTTATTTTAGATTCCGTTAAAAAAAATAAAATTTACGTTAAGCTAAATTAAAAAAATTAAATTTTATTAAGAATTGCACTAAATTGACAGAAGATCAATAATTCTTTTCTAATCTTAAATTGCTGAAATATCTTAATTTCCTATTAATTAATTTAATAATTATATATCTTAATTAAACTTAATAATTAACTAAATATATATGTACATATCATAATTGTAATACATAATTAAAATTTTTAATTCACGATTATAATTTTATTTATGATTAAAATAAAAGAGGTAATAAAACGCATGAAAATTGATGGCAAACTCGGAAAAACAGAAATCGACTCGATATTCGATCGCTGTTCCGTTGTTGAGGGAAGATCTATGAAGATATCTATGTATGAAGATATTAATATAGAAGTAAGAGGGA
>NW_021848537.1:1102071-1113816 GCF_003651465.1 Formica exsecta
GGAAAGAGAGGTAATATCGCTTTGAACATCTGGCGAGTTGGTCGGTCATGCGGAAGAGTGAGTACGAACGGCGTCGGAACAGCGGCAATCATCGACTGCGAAGATCAGGACGAGGATATATGTATGTCGGCAACACACTTCGAAGAACACATCCTCCGCGTTCCTGATCGATCGCGGTCATTAGGTGTAATTAGTCGAGAGGCGAATTGGCGCAGCATCCTCGCCAGGAGAAGCATGACTTATGACGTGATTCTCCGAACTTTTGCTCGCGAATGAAACAGGAGAGCCTGTAAAAGCGCTTTAAGGACGAGATAATTATCGCGCAGCTTCCGATTGCGCGATGATAAAGATCGCGGATTGCTATTTGGCGACGTTGAAAAAGACAGGGTCAACTTCGGCCGGACACTTGGTAGCCTTTTTATTAGCGTGTAATTAATACGTAATAACTTCTTGGACCAGCGATATTATGTATTATTATTAAGAAAGCATAATTGCTACTAGACGTAAGAATTAATTAAGACAAGAATCTTAATTATTTAGTTTTTAATTGACGAAATTTCTGACATCACCCTCTTTTTATTTATGTAGTAAATTATTATATGTTATTATATATTATCACATACATTTTGTATTACCACAACGATATATTATTGACTCGTTAACACATAGCATGAAAATAATATGAAAAACTTAATTAATTTTTTGCAAAAACAATGAAATAAAAATGAGCTGAAACTACGCTCATAAAATTATGATCGTTAATTGATTTTATAATTGAGCTGTAAGTCCGATTAAATGATATTCCCTTTCCCTTATCTCTTTTACAATATCAATTATAATGATTATAAACGGGAGCTTCTTTATCTTTTATCGAAAGAAATAGATTTACGTAATCGATACGTAAGCCGCTTTTAAGCCAGCTTAAGCGAGTGACTAATAGCGTAACCTAATTAATGTAAATGAGCGGCCTTAGTTAGTCGATTCTAATGAGATGATGTTTCTGTCCTCCCACCTTCCCTCGTTCCATTTCGTGAATGTCCGTCATTTCTACGTAAATCGTGTAGTTATATTAGGTGGGCATCGTATTAAACGGCCGAAGAGAACTTCTAAAAAGTTTTGTAGACGAAAATTGTGTAATAATTGAAATATGAATGAAACGAGACTTGACATTTTTTCAATAATGGAATAAATTTAAACAAGGTGCCTGCGCATTTATTGCGTCAAGTTATAAATTGCGTTACAGATGTTTTTGAAGACAGACTTGTTAATTTATTTAATAACACAGTGATTTATTAATTAACGGCGGGATTTATCGGAGTAAAATTTAATTTGATTATAAAATATCACATAGTGTGATAAAAATTGCCTTACATATATTCTATAATTGGAAAATTCTAACGCTCACAGTCTAATCATTTTGAGCATTAAATGTGATTATTTTAATTATTATATTATGTGAAATAAAATAATATAATTAGAATTTGTATGCAGAAATAGAAAAAGATAATCGCATTTTTTGACGAGATATAAGTGAGTCCTTATCTTTTTTTAAATTTAATTTTTAATTTTTCTAATTGTAAAAAGTTACATTTAATTTTGCATATCTTTAGCTTAAACTTTTTTTTTTGTTGATGCGGCAAGATTTCTGAATCTAAATTGCGCGGCAAATTGCGCGGCAAATTATACGCACGAGCGAATATGCTCGCTTTTAATCCGTCGCTATTACGAGAACAATCTGCGAGGGATTTTCAGGTAGAACGACTATCATGATATCGATCGGCGGGAGGGATGAACATCGAGACGAATAGTGAGATCGTAAAACACTGCTTCTAGTCTCTTTTAGTATTGTTTGCTCCGTCCTCGCTTATCGAGAATCCTTCACATTGAGTTTCCCTCTCTCTCTCTCTATTCACAATAAGATGAGCACAGGTGCATTATGAAGAAGAGAAAAACGGAAGGAGACAATCATCGACTGCACCGAGGACGGCTGCGAAATTCACGGGGTGTTCTCGAGTTAATCTTTATCTACGAATCTTTTTATGAATTAAAGAAATCTACATTTCTGGTCTTTTTTTTTATATATAATTTAATAAATACTATTTAAAGAATTAATTATAATTTTATTTTTTGTATAATTAACTTGATAAATTAAAAATTGGAAAATCTGAAAATTAATTTATTTATCAATGTATTTGAAATATAAAAACTTAAAAATATCTATATATGAAATAATCATGTGTATTAAGAGAGAATCTATTTTTTATGTTGAAACAAGACGAATAGTGACTTGGTAGATTTCTAGAACACCCTGTATATTGCGCATTGCATTGTGATTAACTCGGCGATGCGATTTTTCGACGGAGCTTCCGATAACGATTTATAATTTCTCTCCGGTACGTTGATTAACCCTTTGAGGTAGTTTTTGCTCGGTTGCTCGTTCTATGTTGAAGTCTTTAAATTCCTCGAGAGATTTTTTAAATCTTCTTAAAATAAATATATATATATAGGACTTTAATAATGTAAAAAAAATTCCTAAATTTATATCTTCTGTTATATCTTCGTTATTATAGACCGGCAGTTATTATGGACTACGTTCGAATAAATATAGATATCGGCAAATATAAATCCTCGAAGATGGCATCCAATCGGGATAACGACCTCGAGTACGGCATTACGGCTACGAAACTCGTCACTATTATCTTAATTATATCGAGCCGACCTCGGCATCGGTTTCTGATTCTTTTCAAACACGATCGTCCATCTCGTACTTCAAGCTATTCTCTCGATTATCTCAATTGCATATCATCTTTACTTCTCGCGTGCAACGTGCCTGCACTTTTTCTCTCTCTCTCTCTCTTTCTCTCTGCACGATACTGTAACCGAGAAGTTTTAAAAAAATTTATACAATGGAAGGAAAAACGCAACAAAAAGAAAGAGTTGAAAGATTCTACAAACAAATCTACCTTTGAAAGTTGATAGAATAATTAGATGCTGCCTTAGAAATGTTCGGACACAGAACATAGAATATTCTAAGGCAATCTAATTATACTATCAACTATTTCAAAGAGCAGGTTTGTTTATAGCCTTTTCCAATTCTTTCTTCTTGTTGCGTTGTTCCTTCCATTGTATCAATTTTTTTTTAACTTACATATATCTACGGTGTGCGCCTTTTAGAGTTTTCCGCAGATATATGGGGTCTACAGCCGGTTAACACCGGTTCCGTACGGCCCAGATTAGAGAGATTCTCTTGACAAGAATCATACTCTCAGTGGCTTGCCATTGTTTTCCGAGAGGTGGCGATCAAATATATTCAATGTTTCTGGCTGGATTTGAACTTCGAATCCGAGCCTTTTGGCACAGAGAGCAGACACACAACTCTCTACACCACGATCGCACACGAGTTTCTAAAGAGATATTTATTATTATGTATTAAGAGATAGTATATGTTTGATAAGAAATTTAAAATGATAATTAAACTTTTCCTGATTATTATAGAATAACTTGACAAGTATATGGAATAAATATAAAAATTTATATGCGTTGATATTTTTATTGTTTTAAGAATAATATTTTTATTATATATGTTAAAAATACGACGAGCAGATTAAGATTAATTATTATATAAATAAGTATATTAACCGAAATTAAAATTAATGAAAATTAGAATTATCAATATATGATCTAAAATTAATATTGACAAGTGTGTGATATTAATATTGGCAATTAAATCCGTGAGTGTTATTAATTATCTAGAGACAATTAATACGTATATTATCTGCAAAATTTACGCAGATTGGTTAAGCTGCAAATTTCTTGAAATTTGAAAAGGAAATTCCAATAATCGGCATTTTCTTTCTACCGCGTTTCTGCTGGAGAATTTCAGCGGAACAGATGTAGTTATAGCCCTTCATAAAGAGAGTCGCGGTTTCCTTATTATCGCGTTATACGCACCGGCCTTCGAGAAGGCAATCCGTATTTTTTTTCCAAGGGAAGACGAGGTAATAGTCGGTAGAAGACGTTATTCTTCCAGAGAGAACAAAACGATTATTGGCACTTTTCAGGTGAAGCTATCTCACGTGACGTTGATAATACTGTGGCTGACCGAGCTAATCTTTCATTGGTCTGTTTTGTACCAATGCATCTGTTCCGATTATCCCGCGTTCTTCTACCTGAATGATCGAACCTCCTTATACATCGCGAATTTGCTATAATTCTATCCACGATCCCGTCTTGCGTGTTATTAGCCTTGGAACATCACACTGAGGTCTGATGGATCCCGATCTTTATAAGATAAACTGAATCTTTCATGACATTTCTTTTGCATTTCTTGAGGAGTTTTAAAACATAATAATTTTTTTCAAGCTTTATAAAGTCGATTGAAAATAGTCAAGTGTGGAAAAAAGAAAATTGGGTAAAATGAGATTCGCCAGATCTGAGGGTGGCGTTTGAGATTGGCTTTTGAAAAGTGATGTTTGAGGACTTTAAAATTTTTATGAGATATTTTTGTCATTTTTGTTTTTTTTTCGGTTTTTAATTTTTTATATAAAATTTTTTGAAACAATACGATCTGCTTCCATATGAAAGATAACTCTTACCTTTTTACCCTCATTGTCATCAGGTTGAACAATGGTCATTGTCGTAGAATCCAATATTTAAATCGTCAAAATAAAACGCGAAGGAATAACCGCGAGATAAATCTTGCGTGACAAACTCAAATTGCGTTCTATGGATTACTATAATCATCTATAATGATCGTTATATACCGCGATTAGGCGAGTTAATTAATCTACTCCACTTTGAACCTACGCTTCTATAACGACATTACGTCGATATTGGCGCGATCATGCGATTGTCTCTCAGGGATTTATTGCGGAAAATTTGCAGCTGCATCAGTTGACACAAAACAAATACGAACACGAGTATCTCTCTTTATAACTTTCATGATATTTAAATAGATTGTTTAAATAAGAACAAAATGTGAAGATTATAACAAAAGTAAAATAAATAATCTATAAATAAAAATACATGATAGGCGATTACGGAAAATTAGAACGCGAACACGTCAGCGTAAAATACAGAAAGCGGTTCTGTTTTTCAACGATCAGATACCGCGAAATAACGAAAAATATATTGGATATACGTATTAATCTACTCCACTTTGAACCTACGCTTCTATAACGACATTACGTCGATATTGGCGCGATCATGCGATTGTCTCTCAGGGATTATGTCTCTTAGGGATTGTCATCAGGGCTGCATCAGTTGACACAAAACAAATACGAACACGAGTATCTCTCTTTATAACTTTCATGATATTTAAATAGATTGTTTAAATAAGAACAAAATGTGAAGATTATAAAAAAAGTAAAATAAATAATCTATAAATAAAAATACATGATAGGCGATTACGGAAAATTAGAACGCGAACACGTCAGCGTAAAATACAGAAAGCGGTTCTGTTTTTCAACAATCAGATACCGCGAAATAACGAAAAATATATTGGATATACGTGAAAATAAAAAATATATACATGTGAAAGATACAGAAATAAGTTTATAATTATTTGATAAATTTAAAGTCAATTTCGCGATAGCAAAAATTTGATTAAATGCAATTTTTTACAGTCTTATAATATAAATATCTATTAAGGTGCATTTATAAAGTCAAGTAAGAGGAGTAAAGTATTATTATTTATGATCCTTAAAGCTCCAAGTTAGGGAGAAGCTTGTATTCATTTTGACATTCTCTCTGAGAAAAGAAGTTGCCTTTAATTTAAGTCTCAAAAAATCCATTCTTTAAATATTATAATGTACCCTGTATACATCGCGCGTAAATAATTGTACTCGAGCCGACGTGCATAAATTAAGCGCTTAAATTAACGCCGTATTGCAGGATGTTGCGCGAGTGCGTTGCATGCGAATTTAAATGAGGCCGCTCGGTGGAAATCCGATTTCGCACGTGTGCCGGATTTTCGTTTATCTATTCACTCAACGGCGAAAATTACAGAAATTAAACTACATATTGAATTAGCCGAGTTAACTAAAAAACATTGATATAAAAAAATAATACATATATATAAATCTCTTTTTCGAAACTTGAAGCTCTTGAAACAAGCAAAAGATATTGTATTTCTAGAAATTGCTTAATAATTAAATTAATTACTTAATATAATGATCAGCATACAACACAAAGGAAAAGCGGACTAATAAGAGGCTAGCGTAGAAAAGAGATAGCGCGAATAAACAAAAAACAGAATCTGAAGAAAATCCTTTAATTAAAAGATTTCTTATGAAAATTCCATTTTCTTTATTCGTGCTCTGTTTTCTGCGCTAGGTTCTTATCAGCTCATTTTTTCTTTGTGTTGTATATTATTTATTAGAGCTTTTTTTATTTTTATTGTTATAATAATTGGCTTTTATATTTATTAACTGATATACTCATTGCATATTTATTGCAAAATTTGAATATTCATTGCACAAAACTTGTATATGTATAAAACTTGTAGGATGTTTTATATCTAATATTTATACAGAATTTTTGAAACACTAATTTATGTTTATATAATTATTTATGCAAACCGGATCAATTTGCAAGGTGTAATTAAATACAAGTGGACGTAAGTAGGGCACAATTTAAATTATAAGATTGTTCTCGACTTTTTCTCCCTGAGAAATCATCGCTATGTGATCGCTTATTTATGTAATTCTATAAGAGAAAATCTTCTATCTTCTAAAATAATAGTATACACACGTTTTAAGGGGGGATGAGCTATTTCGTTTTTTATGATAAGACTATTGTATTACGATAAATCTATCTTGGAATGAAAATCTTCAGCCACTAAAAATATTCCGATCATTTTGAGGAATAAAATGGCAATCGAATAGATTTCAAATGAACCATTAGAGGCTAAAAAACGCACATAAAATAGAAACCTTTGAATTATATTATTAAAAATGTGCAGTTATGAGAATATAATTATACAATAGAAATAAATTTTTAATAATTTTTTAATAATTTTAATATTTTAATATCAAATATCAAAGCGTTAAATAAATCCTAATATATACTTTTAATATAATGTAAAACGTAAAGAGTAGTGAAAAAGAGATTTAAATAAATTTATCTCTTATACTTACATTTCACTTTTTCAAAATCAAATTTTCATGTATTAAATTTTAATTTTTTTGGAACAATTTGTATTTATTTAAACACACAATTATATATTTAAAGAGTGGAGCTGTGACGTTAGAGCAAAGCTCTCTTAATTTCCAGTGCACGATCGGAATTTTTTAATGGCAACAGGGAACATACAGGGGATGTTTCGAAGTGTCACGTTCGATGATCGAGTTTGTGCTAGTGGACTCACCAAATTGTCCGGATGCAGGCGATGGCCGTAATCCCTGGGATTACCTCGCGATCCGCCCGGGGAGCTATGCCTGCGACCTCGTCCGTTCTCGATCTCGTCATCGTAATCCTGGAAAAAAGGACGAGCATGTTTCTCTCTTATATCTTTTGATTGCGAGAAAGCTTCTTTTTTTTTCTTTCTACAATATGATTTTTCGCCGGGGACAAAAAAATCGCGATTTCCGTCTTTCTAGGCGTATCCCTTCGAACCCTTTTATCTATACGGTGCTCCCAACGTAATTTTATAAGGCGCGTTTTAGGATTTTTAATTTATAATTTCTATTTTTGTATAGAAATAAAATTAAAATTAAAATTACATAATTAAACAAAATTGCGTGAAAAAATCGATGTTATGTTAACTTTAAAAAAAAAAAAATCCATTTAACACTATCGAAATTTCAAAAAGTTTCTTTTTAATTATTTAAAATTATTTCCATTCTTTGCACCATATTTTATTTTATTTCCAAATTTTTGATTCGCTCGATTTTCGCTTTAATCTTTAATTAAGGATCACCGCAGCGCTATAGTTCGTAAAGAATACGCCCGCAGTACCTGATTGTCGCACTCGTCATCGTTGGAGAGGGCGAGGTCGGAGGTCGTCACTTGGTGCTGCTGCGCCCTCCTGCAGCCCACTCTGCAATTGGCAAAATTTTTCATTTCAGAACCCGCCCGCCCCGCGACCGCTCGTATCAATCGCGCGCCTCATCTATTATCGCTTATCGGTGTCATCGTCGGGACGATTCCTCAGACGAAGATTAATCGCCCCGATCGGGAAACAAAGGGGAGGTGATCCGAATGGAAGTGGCCAAAAGGTTTGCGAGGTTCGCGAATTTTTGAAACTCAATTTGCAGATTTATCGAAAGCCGACAGCTCTAATTTCGAAAGTCACTTGGAATTTTTGATTCAAGGAGATGCTCGCAAAGCGAACTTGATAGTCCTAGAATAGTTCCATCACGAGCCAACCAACCCTTCGTCTCGAGTATTGTATATTCTATAACGAAAGCAAGTACTTTTTGGCGGATGAACTAAAGTTTCTAGAGTAAGCGCAGCTTCACAGGATTGCATAGTTCCATTTTCTGAGCACCGGATAATGCACTATTTATTTCAAATTACTCATCGATTCGATCTGAGTGATCAATTTTTTTTTAGAGATATATACTTGAATATATTCAGATATATATTGAGATTTACATTCAAATATATCCAAAATCAAGGAAATAAAGCTTGCATAACGAGATGGTTTGAGAAGCGAGACAACTTTTGATGAATGATCGAGATCGATTGGCCAACGACAAACATTGATTCATTCTCGACGATGGCTTAAAGTAAGAGATTCTACAGGCGAATTTTCACCCAGAAAAGATAGAAAGCGATATGAAGGTTACGAGGCGCCGACCATCAAGCTATGATTTTTGTAGTCGCGATTAATACAGTTTGTTTCTGAATCACATCATTGCCGGTATAAACGTTTCATCGCGATCGTTCAGCACGATTGACTTCAGATCGCAGGTAGCATAGATTTTTTAAATCACTTTTTTACTTACTTATTATATATATTTTTAATAAATTATTTTATTTAATTTTTTTTTTGTTTTATGATATTTAATTTTCTCGACAGAAAAGAAGAAATTGAATTTTTTTAAATGTTTTTTTATACATATTATTATTACATAAATTACTCTTTTTTAATTAATTAATTTTTGTAGTATATATGAAGAACAGGAAGAGCGATTTTTGGTTAAATTATATAGGGTGCTAAATTTCAAACGTAACAGACCGAATATCTCGATAACTAAATGAAATATCGAGGTCCGTTTTTTTTACACGTCCATGCAAAATCAAATTCTTTTTATCAAAATTTGTCCGCCTCGAAACAATACAACCTAAAAAAACCGGACCTCGATATTTTATTTAATTATATAGAGATGTTCGGCCTGTTACGATTGAAATTTGACACCCTATATATTATCAAATAAATTCGCAAAACGAGCGCGTTTAAATATTTGGGAGAAAAAGAAAAATTATTATTTTGGGATGATAACAAATCGACTAGAGAGCACATAGCCTTAGGCGTTTGTTTATATTTGATGTTTGTTATTGAGTTACGCACGCAAGTTCGTCGTGTTGTCAATGTTGTCATTCATGTGGCAAGACTCGAGGCGACAAGTAGTAGCAGGAATCTCCCAATGTTCGATCATACTTTATGAACAATTAGCAATTATCAGCTTGTAAGATTAATTAACTTTACGATTCAATATTTGTATTAAATATACCAAAACGATAGCTATTTATCGGAACAAATATTTTGCGCAATTTATTTATTAGAATAGAAATCGAAGCGATAAAAGACGGAAATTATGAATTTATTACATAATGTATTACTTTTTAAAGTAATTAAATAAATAAATAAATAAATTTTTGCAATATACGAAGAACAGGAACAGGAATTTTTGACTTAATTATATATTATCGATTAAATTCGCGAAATGAACGCGTTTTTTTATTTAATCACGTATTTTTATTAAACATACGAAAGCGGTAACTATTTATCGAATCAAATATTTTGCGCGATTTATTTATTAGAATAGAAATCGAAGCGATAAAAGACGGAAATTATGAATTTATTACATAATGTATTACTTTTTAAAGTAATTAAATAAATAAATAAATAAATTTTTGCAATATACGAAGAACAGGAACAGGAATTTTTGACTTAATTATATATTATCGATTAAATTCGCGAAATGAACGCGTTTTTTTATTTAATCACGTATTTTTATTAAACATACGAAAGCGGTAACTATTTATCGAATCAAATATTTTGCGCGATTTATTTATTAGAATAGAAATCGAAGCGATAAAAGACGGAAATTATGAATTTATTACATAATGTATTACTTTTTAAAGTAATTAAATAAATAAATAAATAAATTTTTGCAATATACGAAGAACAGGAACAGGAATTTTTGACTTAATTATATATTATCGATTAAATTCGCGAAATGAACGCGTTTTTTTATTTAATCACGTATTTTTATTAAACATACGAAAGCGGTAACTATTTATCGAATCAAATATTTTGCGCGATTTATTTATTAGAATAGAAATCGAAGCGATAAAAGACGGAAATTATGAATTTATTACATAATGTATTACTTTTTAAAGTAATTAAATAAATAAATAAATAAATTTTTGCAATATACGAAGAACAGGAACAGGAATTTTTGACTTAATTATATATTATCGATTAAATTCGCGAAATGAACGCGTTTTTTTATTTAATCACGTATTTTTATTAAACATACGAAAGCGGTAACTATTTATCGAATCAAATATTTTGCGCGATTTATTTATTAGAATAGAAATGTCCGTTTTTTTTTACACGTCCATGCAAAATCAAATTCTTTTTATCAAAATTTGTCCGCCTCGAAACAATACAACCTAAAAAAACCGGACCTCGATATTTTATTTAATTATATAGAGATGTTCGGCCTGTTACGATTGAAATTTGACACCCTATATATTATCAAATAAATTCGCAAAACGAGCGCGTTTAAATATTTGGGAGAAAAAGAAAAATTATTATTTTGGGATGATAACAAATCGACTAGAGAGCACATAGCCTTAGGCGTTTGTTTATATTTGATGTTTGTTATTGAGTTACGCACGCAAGTTCGTCGTGTTGTCAATGTTGTCATTCATGTGGCAAGACTCGAGGCGACAAGTAGTAGCAGGAATCTCCCCATGTTCGATCATACTTTATGAACAATTAGCAATTATCAGCTTGTAAGATTAATTAACTTTACGATTCAATATTTGTATTAAATATACCAAAACGATAGCTATTTATCGGAACAAATATTTTGCGCAATTTATTTATTAGAATAGAAATCGAAGCGATAAAAGACGGAAATTATGAATTTATTACATAATGTATTACTTTTTAAAGTAATTAAATAAATAAATAAATAAATTTTTGCAATATACGAAGAACAGGAACAGGAATTTTTGACTTAATTATATATTATCGATTAAATTCGCGAAATGAACGCGTTTTTTTATTTAATCACGTATTTTTATTAAACATACGAAAGCGGTAACTATTTATCGAATCAAATATTTTGCGCGATTTATTTATTAGAATAGAAATCGAAGCGATAAAAGACGGAAATTATGAATTACTATTCTGTTGCGACATATTTATAAAAGATAATTGGTTTTTTAATGATTCGTATATACATCTCTTGAATTCAAATATATCTCATGTTGCGATTAATAATCGATCGAGTGATTAATAATTAATTTCTGATGCTTCGAACAAAATGTGGCATTTATATAATA
>NW_021848537.1:1116378-1128004 GCF_003651465.1 Formica exsecta
TATAATAAAATTAATATATTATAAAATAAAATAAATTAAATTAATTTATAAATTATATCGTATTACAAAATTATATAATATAACCCTCCCATTGGGTACACCTTGACGTTGGTGGGAGGGCTCAGTACCTGGAAGGTTTATCCTGAAGGGGAAGCTAAGTACCCAAACGCGGTTTTTTAACGCTTCCGATCGATATCGTCCTTCGCGTTTTAATTAGTTTGGGAGTGCCGTGCAAAGTATCGCGCGTCTGTTTTCATTGCATCGCGCATCAGAGATGAAACATCGTCGCACCTTAATTATAATTTCGGGAGTGCCGTACAAAATGTCGCGCATACGAGTTCGGGAGTGCCGTGCAAAGTATCGCGCGTCCGTTTTTATCGTGCGGCATAATGAACTTTTATATAAACTTTTCGCGAGTTAATTGAACTTTTGGAAGTCAACGATCCCGATGATCCTAATAATTCTGATAATCTGAGAGGAGGAACTGAGAGGAGGAGGAGGCCCAGGAGGCATCGGGCGCCGGCGGAACAACCCTGGAGTGAGTATTTATTAAATGTATATTAATTGTCATAAATCGCGTACGCGGATTATCTCGATTTAAATAAGAAAGAATTAGAGAACAATTTTTATATAAATTCTGTAAAAGCTTTTATTTAAAAAAAATTTTTTTTTTTTAAATTTATAAAAATTGTTCCATTATATATCTGCTTATTATTGTACGCATTGAATATAAAATTCAGTGCGTACAAGAATGATTTTTTGAAATATTAATTATTTTGGACGCCGCTATAATTTGGATCTTTTGTTTATATGTTACAGATCAACGTAGCTTCAATATTGTCAACTCCGCTGTTGCGCATCTTGGTCGGTGAGTGACAAACTTTTATCTTGTTTAGAGGTAACGGATTTGTAGAAATCAGAAATGTAAATAGATCCGTTACCTTAAAATGGATGAGTTAAAACAAATTAGGCTGAATATTTCATCCTGGATATATTATAAATACAATCATTAAAATTTTTCATTATATAAGATTATATTACAAACTCAATATATTTTGATAAACAAATATAATTGCATTTATTTTTAAAAACTTGAATACAAATCAAGCTGTACATATTATTCAAATTTAAAATTTATGAAAATTTTAATGGAAAATTTAATATAATTATCCATCCATTTTTTTATTAATTTTTTTAAGTAACGCAGGATCTTATGAAAAATATGATATTTCTTTAATATAACGTGAAATGCAAAGTTTCTTCGAGAATCGAGGAAGACGGTTTTTATCTCGAAAAAAGAGTTTTCAGGGTTTGTCGGTCCGCGCGACGAAAGGAACAGAGATTGAGGTAGAAAGATTAGATCGGCAGAGACACAAAGACACATAGGCGTATATTGAAATCAGGCAGACTCGCAGGATCAAAAGCAATACGTCCTCGTTTTCCTTTCGTTCTGTGCGTTATTCGAAGCGAGCGAACTATCACGTGAAAGCTATGAAAGCTCGTGCACGGAATTTCATCTTCCTCCGCGCGACATTCAGAATCATATCTCGCCGACCGCCACACGTTCGCTATCGATCCCGCAAAATTTCCTTTCATACAATTCAATGCAGATTTCGTGCAGTTGTTCCCGGAGAAAGTTGACGTGGATTCAAGTATAACGTGGTAGAAAAAATTGTGACAGAAACGCGAATACGCTTGACTGTTTTGTGCATTTTGGTTTTTATTTACGCGACAAGGAAATAGAGGAGAATTCTATGAAATTATATATAATTATATATAATAATTACATAATATTTAAAGAGAAAATACGGTTTTCCATTTAAATAATATTTAATGAAAATTTGTATAGGTGTGAAATATTTTTATACATCTCTGATATTTATTTGATTTAATGATATTCAAGTGTAATGATGGAATTTTTATTATATTAAGCATATAATATTTTTATAATTAAAATTTATATATAGAATGAAGTTTCTATTAAAGTATTTTTATCATTCTTATTATTTTATATCAGCTAATTAATAGTAATTGTGATGATGAATATTCTACCATTGATGATGAATAATGACGATAAAAAATCTTTAAAAAAATTTTTTTTTTGCTAATTATTTTATCTCTGTATATATTAATAATTGATTGAGTAAGGAAAAGTTTTTTATTAGAATTTTTTTATTAATGTTAATTATTTTCACTCGTATTAATAATAAATATCGAATAAATATCAAACGCCTTCTGTTTCAATAATTGAAAATTTTCTCGCATGGGAAGATCTTTCATTAAGATTGATTAATATTTCATTTATATGATTGTGTATTAATTGAAGTGATAAATATATTCTTCTCCTGTTAATAATAATCGTGGGACGTTTTCACATTTTGCCGGCGCAACAGCCGCTTCCTACCGTGAAATCGAAAGCCCACAGACATCGTCGCGACGCGACGATGACGTGTCGAGCGACTCGTATCGCGAGAGGAAATGAGAACAAGTGAAAACTGTCGTGTACTCGCGACTAAATCCACCTCAATTATCGATTTCCTTCCCACGCAACGCCACGTGGAAGAGAGATCACCTTTGCAATGATTCGCCCTTCGCGCTCGTTTCGTAGATTTTAGCAGAACAATAACCTCTCAAAATCTTAACTCTGTAAGGCCTCTTTAATCTATAGATATTTGTCACGTCAGCACTCTCTGTTGTATTCATACAAGGATAAAAGTCAAATCATACGTTTATATTTTATTATATTATATCTTAATAAATTCTCGAATAACGATTATTTTGATAATATATAAGATTAATCTCTTATAAAATTATTTAGTTTAAAATTTAAATTTTAAACTGAAATTATTATAATCAATTTTCGATGGAAATTAAATAATTTGACACATTGTATCCTATAAAATATATAATTTGCAATTTATATAAAATGGGTGAGAAACGTTTCGATGATTTCGATCATTGATAAGGATGTATAAGAGATTGATGATAGACGAAAAAATTGATTTATTTAGATGTCTACTGCGAAATTAAATTTCGTGACTCGATCACAGAACCTATTTCCAAATCGTCTTAAAAAATGGAAATTATATGATTTCTATTACTTTCTTCTGTATCTATTAGTTTCATGTAACGTAACATGTAATGGCCATTTTTTAGAAATATTGATTTAAGACGGTTCTTTGGAAATAAATTCTTTTCGATTCAATTATTATAAATCAATCAATAATGCAATAATAAGAAGTGATTAGCATTGCTTCTGACTTTGTCAAAAGCGAAAATGACAGTCATTTTTGTGTCTCGATAACTATTGAAGGTGAGGTGCATTGAACTGTTGCTGAAGTGCCCTGTACGTATCCAGTCTGTCTGTTTACATACCTGGGTTCTCAGCTACTGGTTCGAGAATGCTGAAGAGAGGGGTCGGGATGCTGATCTTGGTGGAGCGGGTACGGGGAAGGGGGACGAGAAAACAGGAACGATGTAGAGCGGGAAATGAAGTATCAATGTATCGCGTGTCCTACAGAGAAACGCCATTATATTAATCCTTCCCTGCTTGTGGAAGCCGCTTTGAGATTTTTTTTTTTTAGCCAACCTGCGATCCTCTCCTTCGAACTTCGCGAATCTACAATTTCTCGCGAGTGTGACTGCTCGCCAAACGAAGTGTAATCAGCTGTTTGTCAATTTTTTTGGCCGTTACGCAGAAACGCCGCGTGACCTTCTCGAAAGTGAATTATTGCTCGTTATACGGGATGTTTTATAATCATGTTCATTTTGCGCTCTCTAATTTGCTATTTATAATATTTTTCATTGAGTATTTGGAAAAAAAGTCTGGAATTTAATTTTTGTTGAAAAACATCCCGTACGAGCAGTTGTACTTAATAAACTCGTAATTATTCGGGTGAAAATGATTGCAAGAGAGTTAATGTGACCCTTATTAATTAAAACTGCTCGCGTACACGATAATTTCAAGTGGCAAAAGACGGGGTGATTTTAACGCGAGAATTAAAAGGGGAAAGGTTGGTAGAGATTAACGCTGGAAGGACCGCTGCCGCCATTTTTCAGCCAGCATCTCGTCATTTCATTCGTAATTTTCTCTCGACGAGTCGCGAAGAATTTTTCTTACCGAACCCGGGCTTGTAATAGCTCGGAATCGCAATCTTTTCTGACACGCAACGATCACGACGCCGATTAATGAAATGGCGGATCGCTGTCCTTCCGGCGTTAAAGAGATCATTCGGTCGACCTGGTCCTGGGCATGTCGGCCCCGAGACCGCTGTCCTCGCTTGGCGATCTATACTCCTGGCTATCCCGCGGTAGAAGAGGGCCCGTCACTCCTAGGGGGTCTCCCTCGACGTCCACCAGTCGTCCCGGACGGCAACCGGGCACACCCCTCTGTGAGAAATCAGATGTCCTGTCATGCCGTGCGCCCTTTCCCTTACCGCGTAAAAAAGAAGAGTGCTTTTTTTTTTCTTTCTTTCTTTCTTTCTCTTTTCGAACGAGGGGCGACCGACCGATCGATGATTTTATCGGCGCGCTGGTTGGGTGATACAGGAAAATGTCACGTTTCCGTGGCCATCAGGTTCCGATCTTTATCGACGAATCCGCAAATTCATTCGTTAACAACGCATTGGTGAACATCATTTTTATTTTTTTATATGTATTTTTTTTCTTCAATTTTTAAAGTGATAAGTTAATTGTTACAACAAGAAAAAAATAAGTCGAAAGTTTAATTAAAAATAAGATTATTTAATAATCAAAATAGAATTAATATTAAATATAATAAATGATATTGATTTAAGTTATTAAATATATGAAATATAGATATAACAAAAATTAAGAGTTATTAGAATAACAATATAACAAAAAAAATAATTCATAAAAATAAGATATATATATTAATAATAAAGTGAAATTAACAAAATATAACAGAAGCAATATAATTAAGATTATCAAAATAATAAATAAATTTCTGACTAAATGTGATAACGCGTAATAAATTATTATTACTAGTAATAAATTGAATAATTTAAATACGCGTGATGTACAAATGTTCGTTTATTCACTTCAATTTTTTTTCATTTGTCTAGAAAAAATATGTCAGAGTTTTATACGGTTTATTTACCTCGGGAAACGATCAGTCGAATTGTGATAGCCCATCTGGTACATTATTCATTGTACTCGAGGAAATTACCGACGAAATTAGCAATCGAACAATAATTCATCATCGATCGACGTGTCGCACGTCGCCCGGTAACATTTGTCTCCGTGTGTGCAGCTGACACTTGATTTACGACGCTTTTTACCGAGGTCTGCTGACGTCTTTCCAAAAGGCATTACCGATCTTCTCGAAGAGGCCAGGAAATGATCTACAAACGATCCGCGAGTCTTATCCCGGTCAGTAGCGTCGTAAATCGAGCGTTAATCGCTCGAACAAAAAATCGCGTTTTGTTTGTAATATTGTATGTAATATTCGTGCGAAGCGTTATATTTTTTTCGGAAAACGGCCTTCATTCTCGCAAAATTTGTGATCGCTTGGCTCGAATTTTTCACGATATCGCGAAACGAAACGAAATGCTTCCCGTTGTGTTGCTTCTAGTGAGAGAAGGAGGGAGGAAGATGGCGAGCACAGCAGTTTTCTACTTATCCGTTTTTTTAACAGCAAGCATCTAACAGATCGTATCCGACTAACAATGAGAAGGGAAAGAATGCATGTGCAAGAGAGAGCGTCTTTTTATAATGAGAAACTTTAATTAGAGACCTTCGCTTTAATTGCAGCAAAGAGAGAGCGGCAATTTTATATAGATATAGAATGTAGTAAAATTATTATTAAAGCGTAATTATAATTATAATTCAAGTGTAGCGTGTTATGCAATATAAGAGTGTATTGTGCAATATATTATATTTTTATGCTTATAATTTTATTTCTAATTATAATTATGCAACACATGACACCTGATGTCTTCTTTCAATTATCCGCTATCGATTCCTTCGATTATAAGCAATACATAGTTAATTAAATATATCTTTTTTTCAATTACACGAAAAAGCAAATAGATAATGAATTAAGATACCGATATCGATATCGAAGGAATCGATAATTTTCAAATTGCCGACAAACACTGATTAATCGCAGGGAGCAAGATAGCGCAGTATATAAGCAAGACTATAAAAATAATAGAAATCAGCGCTAGCGGTGAATAAGAGCCCAGAAAAGAAGGCGAAAGATATAGAAAATAGAAGTAGAGAATGCGCATATAATTCTAGAGAAAGAGAAAAGAAGAGAAAGATAGGCCGAGAAAAAAAGCTGCGCTTGGACGAACAAAATTCGTTCGGACAAATGTCGCATCGATTAAATAAATAGCGTAATTAATTAATACGCAACGAATTTTACTAATCGATTCACTACAAACTTATTTTATTATTAAAAATGTAGGGAATAGTACAAAATATGGATGATAAATGAACAAGGTTTGCTTTTAGAAATTAAATAAAACGGGAAGAAAAAATAGGATATGAGAAAAGAATGGACGCATAATAACTTAAGCAGTATGATTTTTCTCTGCAGTTTTCGTGTTATTATATCAAACTTAGTTTTTAGCGCCTGCTAAAAAACTAGAGAATACCCGTATATATTTTTTTTTAATTAAAAAAAAAATATATAAAAATCTGGCATTTAAAAATCTTACAGTTTTCATAAAATGCGACATTAGACGAGATTTATCAGGATATTATATCGTATGGCACAAATAGAAATCGAACAAAGTTGATTGTCGGCATGTCGTTTATCCGACAGACTTGATATTTCCTTGAACAAGAGCGAGTTTTTTTATTCATTGTCGTCAAGCAGCTGTTATCCTCGGAGAGAAAGAGAAGGAAAGAGATAGTGAGAAAGAGACGAAGGGATATTGCAAGTCATTTTTCCTGACAGTCGAGTCATGCTTTGTCCAGAGGAGAGAAGATAACGACAGACCGGAACGATCAAACGCGGAATTAGAATCGATCGCGATGACGATCAATATCGCCTGCGCGCGCTCTCTCTCTCTCTTTCTTTCGATCGAGAGCGATGTGAAGGATTTTTTTTCCGAACGATCTTCAGGAGATTATCACGAGAATTCCCTGTCAAGAGATCTTCCATTCTCTCGGAGAGAGAGCATCTTCCTGTATTTGCGTGGCGTATTCTCCGTTTCCTCGCACCTCTCCAATCGATACTCGATCGCGTATTTCCATTTTTCTCCAACTGCCAGTGGCATCTGTCTCGGTCACCGATAACGAACGATAACTCGTTGCCGAATACTTATTTTAATACTTGCCGCTATTAATCCTCTTCAAGGATCTTTCGTTTTTTATTATAATTTATGTTAAAAATCTTTCTTATTATTTCGCCGCAATTTGTTGTATATAATATATACAAGAATAATTATAAATTTTATTATTCAAAATTTACCAAAATATTAAATTATTCTGTGAAGGATCTATGTTATAGAAAAATATAAATTTATATAAACATTATAATAATTATTAATTTTTATTATCAATTTAATTTATGTGTGAAATAACTTCTTTTTTCAACTTTGTGTCTTATAAACATATTTATGGTCTAAAATGACACGATAAATATGTAATATTCAGATAAATTATATTTCTCATTTAAAATTAAAAGGCAGCAATTATTCTGAGTTATCATTCTCTACAGGCTATTACGAATTACGGCGCTTTTGTTACGAATTATAAATCAACGTGAAACATTTCTCTTGAGATTAATCGCTCTTTGTTTCGCAAAATTCTCGCTCGTTCTCGGCGAGACGATAATTTTTTTCTAACGACGCAATAAGTCTAGATTAAGAACGCGTGCACGCATGACGAGGAACTTTCGGGAAATATTTCTTTGCGTCTTTTTCCCCGTGAAAGTCCATCGACAAAAAGGGCGGGAATGCAAAGCGATTCTTTTAATGTCTTAACAATTAAGGTGAATAGAGATATCCATAGAACAGTGAGTGAGAGGAATAAAGAGAGAGAAAAAAAGTCGGTACTCTATACATCATCGTATCGTAAAGAGATGAGAAGAATAAAAAAACGTACGTGTACGTGTTGTCTCTCTGTGCTCGTATATACGTATAACAATGCGCGCAAACGCGCGTGTGATCCGCAGAGTTTAAACGCGTGTAAATGTGTCAGTGTCTTTTGTAAGCTCGGGGGGATATGAATAGAGTGTTGTAAGGATAGGTTCAACTTACCGGAAGATCGTGCAGCGAGGGAGTCACTATCAAATCCGAGTGAGCGCGGTCGCCTTTTCTCTAAAAAAGAGAGAACAACAAAAAGTGCCGTTTTAGAAATCATCTTGGACTCCCGATTTTTTTTTTTTGGGGAATGTTTTTTTCTCATCGTGCGACGCGTTTCAATGAAATTGCATTAGATTATAAGATAATTAATATGAGTTAAATTATGAAATTTTGAATAAATTTATCGCGAATATTAGTTTCTCCTAAAGAAATATTCCCAAATTGGTCAGAAAACTCGTTAGCTGATATTTTAAAAATGGAGGATTATATAATTCTATGATTTATTCATTTAAATTTAAAAAATGAATATGTGTATTAATAGTTAAAATCCTTTCTCTCTCTCCCTTTTTCCCTCAAAAATTTCTCTAAAAATTAAAAATGCTAAAGGTTTCCTCAAAATTATAATTTTAGATGTATTTTTATATATATTAATATAAATAATACATAAGTCTCTGAAACACGCGTGTATGTTTCAAAAATAAATTTATTATAAACCTTAATAAATTTTATTATAAAGAGAGAGAGAAGATATTTTTACAATATAACTTACATTTGATATCAATATATATTAGAATTCACGTTCTCTCTAACTTTACAAACTCTAATAATATTTTTATTCCGTGCGAATATTCTTAGAACTTTTGGCTTACCAAATTATCTTAGAAATTATTTAAAAACTTACCCTGGCCATCGCTATTCGGGGTCGATAGACGAGGTCGTCGAAGGCCGCTCTGTCTTTGTTATCGACGAGCTCCCTAAGCTCTGTCAATAGTGTCAGTTTCTCATGGGTGTTGAGCAAATCGGCCAGACTGACGACCAATTCCTCTATCGTCAGCCTTCTCGTCCTGTAATCCGCCAGAAGTTGAGAGAGTGCGGCTCGCTCGCTCCTGGCGAGGACGACTCTTGCCTTCTCCTCCACCATGGCGGCGGTGGCCGCCGAAATTGTATGAAAGCCACTTCGATGTCTCCACTCGTTTGTGCTACTCCTTGATTTTAATTGAAAAATCGATGAGGTATAATATTACGTTAAAATGAATAATCTTAAAAAAATGTGTGTGTGTGGAAGAAAAATTTAGTTTATTTAAAATTATTTCTTGCGATAGAGTAATTAATTTTTGATTTAGTAGTTAGACATTGTGCGTTTTAAATTTAAACTAAAAACGACTTATGCAATATTTGCCGAGAATATGCTCATACATATGATTTTAATTAAACAGATTTTATTCAATGTTCACGATTTATTGATTCATGATTTAATTAATGCCAACATATGTCAATGTTATTTTTTCATTATATGAGATTAAATTACGGTTTTACTATGTGATCGACTAATATTATCATACCATTAAAATAGAATTAAGAAGGATTTAAAAATTATTTTTAATTTAAAAACAAGATTTTTTCCCTAGTTTTGTTCTTTTTTTAGAGTAAGTAACATCTAAATATTAAATATAAAAATAATAAGACAATACAAAAATCACACACAACCATGTACATAAATTATGATACACACACATACATTATAAAAAAAGTTATTTATTTTATAATTAATATTATATAATATAATGATTTAATTAATGCCAACATATGTCAATGTTATTTTTTCATTATATGAGATTAAATTACGGTTTTACTATGTGATCGAGAGACTAATATTATCATACTATTAAAATAGAATTAAGAAGGATTTAAAAATTATTTTTAATTTAAAAACAAGATTTTTTCCCTAGTTTTGTTCTTTTTTTAGAGTAAGTAACATCTAAATATTAAATATAAAAATAATAAGACAATACAAAAATCACACACAACCATGTACATAAATTATGATACACACACATACATTATAAAAAAAGTTATTTATTTTATAATTAATATTATATAATATAAATAAATTATTTAAAAAATATTAAAGGTTGATGAAATAATAAAAATTGATAAAGAATATGTTTGCGACTTACGTGGGACTAGGTGGTCGATGATTGCCGGGGCTTTCTAGCAAAGGATCGTGCTCGGGATATCGGGCGGTCGGGATTACTATAGGCTGACTGGTGGTACAGGAATGGGGAACCTTGCCGACATCGCGTATCAATAGACTCATCCTCTTGTTAGTCTTCAATATCTGGACAGCTTCGTCGTGCGTGGCTTCCTCGAAATTTTGTCCGTTTACCTCGATGATTTGATCGCCCACCTGCGATTATTCAATAAACGCCTCATATTAGAATCAAGATCGAAAACATAGAAAACATTGAAATTTTTAAATAAACAAGCCAACATCTTTATATAAGATTAATAGTTATTATACATATATAATTAATTAAAAAATATGTAAATGAGTGAAGTAAATAACTCATAATTAAGTAACGTTTATTTAATTACGAGAGAATAATAATTTATTTATTTATATATTGTTGGAGAAACGGAATAATAATTTAATAATTTATATATTGTTGGGAGAATTTATTATTTAAAATGATTATTTAATATAGTCAATATAGAGAGAGAAAGTTATTGAGATCTTTTATCAAAAATGTGACAGCTCTTGATTTTATCATATAAAGGAGTGATACAATTATTTTTTATTTTGACAAAATATTAAGATAAATTATATGTACTCTACGATAAATATCGCGTATATTACATTTTTTTCTAAAGAGTCCTCTAAGGCTCTCAGGATCAGGAGAGATTAAAATCTAGCGGAAAAGCGTGATTCTCACGAGGAGGCCGGCGCGATCGGCGACGCTGTCCTTGTCGACACCCGTGACGTAAATTCCGAGGCCGTATTCGAGGCCACCCCGGATCATCAGGCCCAAGGATTGACCGGGTTCGATGCACAATTCGACCTTACGCGTCCTCGGACCGTAGCGGGAATCGCGGGGCGGATGGAGGGGTGGCGGGGATGCTGGACGACCTTGGCGATCCATCCAGCTGCAGGACTGCTGTCGACCCGACGACGACCAGACAGGGTGACCGCCCCGACAACGGGGGTCCAGTGCGGGCCCCCGCACGGTCATGCTCAAGGTCCTGCAGGACTTCAGCATCTGTTGCAACGCGAAAAATAATATACAATGTCGCGATATACACATTATACTGAATATATGAAAAAGATGGGGGTTGTGAGTTGATTAAAAGCCAAATTTACAGAAGCTTGGTCGATATTTTTATAAATATTGGTAATTAAAAATATTTAATGAATATATTTTTTGACAAGAAATATTAACAAGATCTTTCGAGATTTTACATTTTTTTGGGACCGGCAAACTTCTGAATGTCATAGTTTTTTGAATATTCTTTTTCAATTATACATTAACTCTTAATATATTTATATTACTATTATAAAATTTAATATTTAA
>NW_021848537.1:1128032-1163848 GCF_003651465.1 Formica exsecta
ATTATAAAATTTAATATTTAAATATTTAAATTTTGAGTTTTGAAGTTATTAAAATTTAAAAATTGTATTAAATGATTTTTAAAACTTTGCAAGATATTTTTTATTTTACTCAACACTTAATATGAAATATTTTTTACTACAATGTTATGTTATTTTCAAAAAAAGTTTGACATTTTTTACGGTCGGTTTCTTACAAAAATATGGAGTGAGAGGGTTGATGAAAAGCGAGGGAGTGATAGAATTTTTAAAATGGGCCTTGTTTATACCAATGAAATAAATAATATTAACGAGAAAACACAGCGCGTTTCGATGACGCCACTCGGCAGCCAGGAAGATATCGATCCTTCTGGATAGAGCCTGTGACGTCATATCCTACCCTATCCTTGACCCAGCTCGGATCACGTCCTTTAGGATCTCTCGCGGTTCGGAAGATGTGAAGTCTCTCGCAACATCTCGTCGCGAAGCGCGTCTCTCGCGCGAACACGCGGAGAATTTTCCATGAGGAAAAGTCGTTATTTTCCGTTCATAGTTATACAACGTTAGATGTCGAGGAAATATAAAAATGTCATTTTATTTCCGCGACGATGGCGGGTTCGCATTTCGTAAATATGCTCGTAACCTGATCCGATGGATGCGTTTCTGGAAATGTCGTAAACTGTCTCCGTCTGTCTCACTATCCAGTTTAGTGTGCTCTTTGTATTGTTATGTAAATTAGATACGCTACTTTACATACGAAAGACGGTCTGAATGGAATTCCCAAAATTCTGTTTGTCTCTCTTATAGAATTTTATTAATTATTCTAAAATCAGATCTTTCTCGTCGAGTTTTAAACTCGGAATAGTCTAGTTTATTTTATTAAAAATTTTATATTATTAATTTGTGAATTTTTCTTTGTCTCGATGTCTTAAATTTTTACTTATTTTTCTTAATTAGTATATGAATTCCTTAATATATAAATATTTTTCTAATGTCTTAATTTTTTATTCAGACAGTTTTCTTTTTACTTATAAAAAATATTTTTAATTTTTATCTACATTAATAATAATTAATAGATAATTAATGTCTCGATTAATTTGAAGAATATAAATTAATTTATAGCTTCTTATACTTTTAATCATTTTTTACCAACAATTTAAATTCGTGATTCTTTATCTCTCTTTGATTTAAATTTTGTTATAAATGTAATTTTTTAGTTTTTTTTTATATCGACTAATAGCATTTAATATTGACGATTAATTTTAAGGATCTCTGTAATTTGGAAGTTTCATATCAATCTGATTCGCGATAGTCTCTTATCACGGCGTTATATATTAGGTATATACGAGAGAAATTAATATTAGATAAACTTCTATCGAGAAAACATATAGATGAATCGTTCGGCGATTCCGTGATCGACATTTATCTCCAGCCGTGACCGGAATGATTAAATAATTTGAGAAAAAAAAATAGAAACCGTTCGATGAGACAGGCTCAGAAACTATCGTTGTCGTGCTCAGGGTTTGACACCCGCTATTTCCGACGTTCTCGTACGATTATATTTTCAGCTAGCAATAATCTACATATGATCGGTCCGGAAGTTATGATGCTATCTCTGATCGTTTTCTCCAACAAGATCTGCGCTTTCTGGGTCAGCCGAATCGACCCCGATTGCATGTCTCCTCACGTAGTCAATGATGAGTTATAAAAGTTATAGTTTCTGACGTTTTAGAGTACCTAAGCTTTTATCGACAAAGTCTGCAAAAGTTTTTTCTTCTTATATTTGATGACAAGAAAAATATCTTAAAATATTATCTTTTTACTAACAATTTAAATTCGTAATCTTTTATCTCTCTTCGATTTAACTTTTGTTATAAATGTAATTTTTTATTTTCCTTTTATATCGACTAACAGCATCCAATATCGTCGGTCAATTTTAAAGAGTTGTACGATTTGGAAGTTTATTAAATGTGGAGGTCACTTTTAGAATTTTAAAAAAGGAAAATTTATATTAATTGATAGAGTCACGTGCATATATAATATACAAACTCTCTCTCTCATTTTAACAAGATTCCGCATAATTGAAAATTTTGGGGCAAGTAAATAGCATTCAGTTATCGGCTATTCTTTTCCTTTTTGAAGAGGAGCAGCAGCAGTAGCATTGACGGAAGCTTCGCGTATTATGTAAAGAGAATAAACGAGACGGGGGAGTTGGCCGGAGGGCGCCGGGACGCCTGGCGCCGCTACGTCGTCGTCGTCAATGTCGTCGTCATTGTCGTCGCGGTTTGAAGGAGTAAAAGGGGCGGAAAAAAAAATGACAGCCTCCCTCGAATATGTTGTTTGTTTAGCACGCGTCTGCTTGCAAGCATCTCGACGAGCCATTACGAGATAACGAGTCTTGCCGCCATCGTTATCCTTTACAGTCTCTCATGACAGTAATTTGATCCTGTTGATCGATACCTCGAAAGGACCGCGTTTCGCTTCCGCAAATGAAATCGGAAAGTTAAGTTTACGGAAAATAAACATAATATACGAGACTGACTATGAACTGTAAGTAAATATTATTCAAGAGAAATTGCAGAGAAAATATGCTTTAAATCTGAATCAATCTTCGAATTTTAGCTGTCACGAAAGCGTGAAATATTTCATTGGATAAAAGATGACGCAGACATTTTGGAAAATATTTATCGAATTTCGCGAAATTGATGCAATCGAACTTGAATCAATAAAATACCGATAAAGATGTGACGCTGACAGCATAAAAGAAAAATAATCCATTAATCCATTTGATTGCGCGCTATTTTATTTTTGAAAAATACTAAACGAGAAAAATACTAAAGTTTCACAGATATATATATATATAATATTTGTCTAATAAATTTTGAATAATTAATGAAGCCCAAGAAAATCTGTTTCCGAAATATTATAGATTAAGAAACTTCATATATATTTTTATTATTTTAATATTTGTACAATATTTCTTAAAAATTTTGGCGTGAATTTATATAATATCTTTATTATTTCATTTAAAGAAAATAACCATGAATATGATCTGATATAATAATTGAATAAGAGTTTTTCTTTTTTAGAAATTATGATAATGATAGAGTCATAATATTGAAAATTCGATAAATAGCACATAGACGTATGTCACGCGGAATAAGTTACAGAGTAGAAGGGGAAAGAGAGGAAGAGATTAGAAACGCGAACTTGCTAAATATTTTGAAGTGACATATAAAGTTTCTATCACAACCGAGGGTATACAGCCGATCGATTGAACTCTGTGGAAATGAATCGTAGAAAAATGTGAGGAAGGGTAATCACAGGAATGGATATAGATCACGACGACCTATTCGCTCACCCTCCCGTAATAGCAATTTTTCCGGAATATCTTCGGCCTAAGTCTTTAGAGCTCGACCTATATCCTGGCTTTCGTTCTATGCGTGTGTCGATCGATTTCCACCGCGTACATGAAAAATCGCACCGCGCAAACAATAAGACAAAATCCAAAGCTTTATGTAAACAGGAGAATTAACTAGAATTGAATTTAAAAATATTTAGTAAGATATAAATAAAAATTATTATTAATATATAAGAATATATTAAATAAAAATAATTTAAAATTCTTGCTACACCTTATATTTTTAGAGCTCTGACATTTTTTACAAACATTTTTATAAAATTGATATTATTTTCACAAAATTAATTTTTATATAACTGCAAAATAAAAATTCCTCTATGTCTTATAGTTGATGTCCAGTATACAATTTCTTTAGAAATAAAAATTAATAAAATGGATAAATAAATAATACAAAAATTAAATAAAGTTAAATTTTATTAATTGAAATGAAATCTTGTAAATTGAAAATCTCGAAAAGGCGAATTATCTCGTTTCCAATGCTTGATACAGGCGAGTGCAAATGCACAACAATCATTGCACGATGAATTTGAAGAGAACTGTTACAAGGCGAGTCATTGGAGGAGAAGGAATTACCGCGAGTAATCTCTCTAGTGTAAATGGTTCCGTTGTTCCCGCTGTAGCTTAAAACTTAAAACAAAGACTGCCGAGAATAATGGGTGTCAGTATTTAGTCAATCAAAATAAATATGAGATTCATCGAAGCAGAGATTTTCCAGCAATATTAAAAGGTTCAATGTAGTGTCTCGTTAAAAATTTCCAAATTTTGAATTTTGTCTTAAGATGAATTTACAGGAACATTTTAATAAAATTTTAACTTTAATTCTTGCGTTTCTTCGATATTTTTATATAGTGTAAAATTGCTCATCGTTTCATCTATAAATTTAACTCGAAATTGATATGGTATTATTTGAGATTGAAAACTTTCTCGATTTTGAAGTTTAATTTTTCAAAAATTAGCTCTAGCGTTTTAAAATTTAAACTCAATTTTTAATTTAGAGGATTATGTGAAATATTTCTCACTTCTTTAATCTTCTCATCTACATTAGCACGAGAGAGAGAAAGAGACGCTTAACTTTATATGCACGAATATATACGCTTAGTGTTTGCCACTTATGAACGTCGAGCGTTTTACCGGGTTATAACAATGATATTCCTTTGAGCCGTTTACCCTATGATCAAAGGGTGTTCTTCGACGGTACTCCAGTATGAAAAGGTTTGCAACGATTCACGTTGAAACTTGAAAAATCGCAAATATTTCACACAAAACGTATAGAGTACTTGAAAAAAAATCGCGTCTCTTTAACACTTTTACTGGATAAATAAAAGCATTTTGTGTATAAAAATTAAAACTTAAAATAAAATTCAAGATTGATTATTAGTTTAAAGACTTCACTAAAGTTTTTTGATGTGTAATTATCTTTTTTTCCGTCAATTAACGACGATAAAGAATAGGCGTCACAAAAATGAATAAATCTCAAGAGGATAATGAAAGGATTGAAAAGTACTGATGATGGAAAAAGAAATAATAAGAAACGGTTGATTTTGAGGTTCGTTTTCCGATCATTTGCATATGAATTTAAGGATGCTTGACGTTTCTCCCTAGTTCCTCTAATCCGGTTGAGAGCCGGACTTAGAACGAGGATCGATGAGGTGGTTCTTAAGGTCGGTCATAAATACAAACTGCATTCGCGCGATTACTTGGAAAACCGGGCTTGGAATCCCTTAATTGGAACGGCTGCAATTGCTCATTTTTGTCTCTCTCTTTATTCCAGCAAAATTGCTTTACTTATCACATATTGTAAATGTTGTAAATGTGACGATTGAGAAACAAACTTTCTAAAATTTATTCTGTTTTTCGAGTTAATTAAAATTTGTGTTTGAAGTGGAATTATTTATTAAACAGTAAATTATACATTTCAAGAATTAAGACACTTTTGATATTTGAAATAATATTATTAATTCGGAAATCAAATTTGCAATACATATATTGTGAGAATTAAGAAACTAAAATAGAGACCATATCTATTTTCTAAAAAAAAAACTCACATTTGTTGTAAATTCATAATTTTCAATATTTAACAATACATTTTAGGGAGAGTGTATAATTTAGGGCAGATAAAGATTGAATAGACGGGAGAGAAAAAAAGGGAATTATGAAAGATAACAATACATCACAATCTCATTATCTCGAATTTCATTATCTTCTCGTTCGTGTCTCTTCGAATTAACAAAGGCTTCAAAAGCAGCGGACGTTAACGAAACTGCCAGAATTAGTAGATAACGAGCCATGTAAAGGGGGGATGGTGTGGGATGAGTGGGGGAAAGATAGATGATCCAGGAAGTTGATTGAAAAGGATGGTGGTGAAAAAATAAAAGTTGTAGACTTACTTTGAGGGCCTCCTCGTGGGTGACCGCGCGGAAGGGTGTGCCGTTAACCTCCAAGATAGTGTCTCCTGGCCTGAGTCCAGCTCGCTCGGCCACCGAACCCTCCTCCACCCTCGAAATGTAGACACCCACCCCTGAGAACAGTTGGCAGACTTTCCATCAGGCCGGTAAGCTGTCTCGCCGCTATTCCGGCGATCGGTGCCAATTAAAATCTTCCACCCATGACGCGACAAATCGCCCGAGCAAATCTCGCGGATAAATTGAGAGCTAACATGAAAGGGATTTTCTATTTTAATGAAAAAAATTTCAGGGTATCTCCGACAATGTGCAAATAATATTTTGATGTGACAGAGTGTCTTTGATTTTGAGAAAATCGTTTTTATAAAAAATCATTTATTAAGAGGTAAAATTTCTCGAAAAATTGAAAAAAATATAATTTTTTATCTGAATTATAATAAATAATTAAATTATTGCGGCAAAAAGTATAAGATATTTTTGAATGTGTAGCAAGATTATATTTTAAATCTGTATAAAATTATATTGATATGAAAATTTCTTTTTGTATACAAACATAATTTCTCTCGATATAAGCGATAGAATATTGTTTTTATTAAAATAGAAGATGATGCATCTGGCAATATATGATACCGAGGGACCTGTTGATTATTTTGTAAGAGAGTTGACTTTCTGGAAAAGTTGGCAAACTTCCCCGATATACTTGTTGAAGCGGATACGATAAACGCCATGGGTAGAAATATTGTGAAAATAAGAGAAAGAAGAAAAAAGTACGCGGATGCATCAGAGTGAAGTGAGAATATGAAAAACGGTGTGCGTCTCTGTGTGTCACGATGCACGTGTGTATACGTGTATTCGCTTGACAGAGAGAGAAAAACATGCACATAAATCTTTCGAAGAGAAAACGTTAATTGCATTGCATGATGTGCATTATGTTTACGTTATGCACTTACAATCTATGTATTTTATATGTATATATGCATATGTTTATGTATATATATATATATATATGTGTGTGTGTGTGTGTGTTGTGTGTTTTATATATGTGCTTTATTCCAAAAAAATGGAGAAGTGATAATCGATAACGACTGATGTAAGCCGAAGTAGATTTTCCATGAATTTTTGAACTACATCCGCGCGCTAGGACAATAAAATCCATAAACGATTAAATAAAGAAATGCTTTTATGGAATAAAATAAAAGCGAGATTTTTTTGTCGAGTTCGATCGATTCCGAGTTTTTGCAGCTGCTAATCTGGAATATACTAGTCTGGATATATTTTCTTAGCAAAATAATTTTCTTAACAAAATAATTAGAAACTCTGTGATAACATTGTTAATATTAGAACTATGGTTTAGCATTTATTTTGTTTTACAGCTAATTAGGGGAAATATATAATATATAATTCTTAAATATTATAATATATATACCGCGCATATATATATATATAATATATTTATTCGATAACCACGTAAAAAAAATCAAGTGAAAAATGTGCAAAAGTGTAGTTTGTTGTAGCTATTCGCTAATAATTCATAATTACTTTTTCGATCTATATTTGATAAATATTGCAAAAATATAGAGAAATATTTTTTCACGCTTCTCAAACTATTTGGACGAGATTTATTTGGTAGTCAAATCTCGAGGATTTATCTCTCCAAACTCAATTTCGATATTATCCGAAATAACCTGAAATTTCTCCAGCCAGGTGAAATAGGATTTGGGAAATTTACTCGAAAATGAGAGCTTTCTTTATAATATGGTTTTAACTCAAACTATATTAAAATAATATGTCGCAAAAGCTCTTTTTGAAGAAGTTTCTCCGGCGAGGTTTAATCTACCAATTTTCAAGTTCTAATACTCTCTTGAATTCTCGCGATCATTTAAAGTTTTTGAAGGTGTGCTCCTGGCTTTACTATACAGTGCAACGTAATGTGTATGTGTGTAATAATATAATTTGTGTCGAAGCGAAAGAGCTAGGAAATGTGATGATACATCGAATAGCACGCTCGTACTGCATTTATGCAGTTCATGCGTTTCTCGTTTATTATGTATTTATATGCAAATTATCATCTTCATCAAAATCGTCAAAATTGACATAATTTTTTTGCAGGATGAGAGAGCAAATTTAATGTCGAGATGAAAGCAGTTCGTGTATAGTTACTTTTCATATCAACAAATATCTCTAAAAATTGACGGAAAATTTTGACGAGTTTTTTTTAGGAATTGGAATATTTTCTCTTAATTTTTGATCTCAAATACCTCGGTGATTAAATCTTGATTTAAATTTTCGCATAGAAAAGACCAAAAAAAAAAAAACACTGCAAAGAAAAATTATTTTTAGAAAAAATAGTACATGAGATTATATTCAAATTCAAAAACTGCAGAAAAAAATGTTATTTAATCTAGTTACATATTTTTTTTTTTAATTTAAAAAGTTGATATATCTCTATTTCTGACACTGCGTTCTACGCAGAGCTTTGTGACTAATACAAACGATTAAGCTCTTCTCTACGCACTTATACACAATGCGCATACATTGTACACTCATGCAACGAATGTTGTGCCAGAGAGACGTCTAGAAAGAGGAAGTAGCTTTCTGACAGATACTCGTGTAGTGCGATGCGTTATAAACCCTCCTTTCTCTCCTTGAATTACCTGACTGCGCTTCTGGTACAGCGAAACAGAAAATAAGAATGACACAACGCAAGTTGGCTTATTCTCGATCTCAGCTGTTCGGTCGCGGACGATGGCGAAATTCCCAGAAGACTCGCATCGAATTCAATAAGCTTTTCACAAAGCGTTATTGCGGAACTAATTTGATTAGACTCGAATTATAGAGCTTGCGCTAGTTTAATTTAAAAAGTTGATATATCTCTATTTCTGACACTGCGTTCTACGCAGAGCTTTGTGACTAATACAAACGATTAAGCTCTTCTCTACGCACTTATACACAATGCGCATACATTGTACACTCATGCAACGAATGTTGTGCCAGAGAGACGTCTAGAAAGAGGAAGTAGCTTTCTGACAGATACTCGTGTAGTGCGATGCGTTATAAACCCTCCTTTCTCTCCTTGAATTACCTGACTGCGCTTCTGGTACAGCGAAACAGAAAATAAGAATGACACAACGCAAGTTGGCTTATTCTCGATCTCAGCTGTTCGGTCGCGGACGATGGCGAAATTCCCAGAAGACTCGCATCGAATTCAATAAGCTTTTCACAAAGCGTTATTGCGGAACTAATTTGATTAGACTCGAATTATAGAGCTTGCGCTAGTTCACTGAGCATTTTAGTCATAATATTTACATTGTTATTAATAATAACATAAATGGTAATAAATGCCTGAATATAAATTATTCGGGAGTATCTAATTTTATATATATATAATATTTGCGCTAATTATGCATATTTAGAGCAAAGCAATGTTTTGTGAATTAAATTAACTCCAAAATTAATTTTAACAACTTCTATAAATAAAGCTACGCTAAATTCTAGATAAATTTGTCGAAGAAAATAGTTGTTATAGCTGTTATTATATATAATATCTAAAATTTTGCCGATAGAGATCTTTACACTTGAAACGATAAAACTCAATAGTGTGAAAAAAAGAAATTGATGATAAGAACAAAAGACTCTGGGAATTTCAGCATCGTCTGAAACAAATTTTAGTATCGCGATTTTAGTATACGCGAGAGGCAAAAACGCTCTTTCTCTCTCTCTCTTGAGAGCCGCCTTTTCGGATTTGTGGTTTCACGCTCGATGATGAAGCTTGTCAAGCGATGATTTCGCAGCGCGCATCTGTGCAACATTGCGTGCGTGATTAAGCATGAGATTTAACACTCACAGTCTCGCCGGTAACATTAGTATAACGGATAGAGTTGCAGATTTATTGAATTTTATTCTGCTTTTCTTTATAACTTGATATTTTTTTAATTCCATTAAATTCTTTTTTCAAAAGGTAAAAATAATTAAAAAATATATATTTTTAATATGTATATTATGTAAGTTTGCGATAGAGTGATAAATATAAATATTATTTTTAATATTGAAAAATATTTTTTTGCAGATAATTAAAAGGAACGCGTATATATAAACTAGTTTAATATTTTTAGACCATTGCATTTTGTGTGTGCGTGTGTATATGTGTGTGTGACAGTTTGATTTATTTTTGAAAAACTGCGAGGATTAAAAGGCTGTAAAACGTGAAACCGGATCTTGTCGCTTTTGTTATTTTAACGATTTAAGGCGGCACTCTCGCGTGCATTTTTGCCTCACGCAGACCCTTGTCATTTATCAATTGAGAAATCTTTCTAGAAAACTAAAATATTAAAATTTTAGAGAGAATATATTTAAAAAAATATACGGTCGAAAAAATGAGTCGTTTTTGTAGGCTGAGAAAAAAGTCGTTAATTTAACTAAATGCGTTTAGTCGGTTATCATTTGTTTAGTTGAAATATTTTAGTATTTAAGTTAAATACACACACATTGTATTTAAATTAGATATTTAAATATTTCAACTAAAGAAATGATAACCAACTAAACGCATTTAGTCAAACTAACGACTTTTTTCTCATTTTTCGCAAAAATGACAATTTTAACGCTTTAATAACTTTTTTAATTTTTAAATTTTGTTATTACAATTTAAAATATTTTGTTCTTTTTTTATAAAAGTTAATTATATCTTTCTCTATTATTATTATATTATATTTTTTTAAATTATGTATGAGACATAGAAAGATATAGGATAAAAAAGAATTAATTGATAAATTACAATGATAAAGAACAATTGTTAATCTCAATATGCAAAATTTTTATTTTTTCGGCAATTGAATTTTCCAGAAAGATTAGATGAAACGAAGAACTCCGGTCGTCGGATTTCCGGCGCAATCACGTTTCGATAGGTCGATAGCTCGTTATCACATCGACCATCGAACGGCAAACCGACCGGAGTTCCATCTCTGCAAAGGAAGGGGAAAAAAATAAGGAAATAGGAGGAATCTGTGCAAAACGCGCTCGTTCCTTTTCTACCGAGTTTGCGTGCAAACAATTGTCACTACGGCGGAAAACGATGCTTAACGATCGTGAAAATGTTTTCCTCTGCTTTCGAGTATCGTCCTCGCGACGAGAAAACCCATTTTTTATCGTAGATCTTAATCAATCGTATAAATTTTTATCAGAATTTGCATGTATTATCGGATTTGCGAGTAATACGGATGAATATTTAGGACAGTTTATTTGTGTAAAAAGTTCAAATGTTTAGAGAAACAACGCGAAATAACACAAAATAAATAAATAAAATTATTTTTCTATATGTAATTAAATATAAAAATAATCATGATAGTATAATTTATGTATATGTTTCTCTGAAAGAGAGAGAGATAATGTATTTAACAAATTTAGATATGTAAATGCTATAAATATATTTATATCGTTTTATTATTTAAGTACGCTATCGCGAATAATAGGAACGACAAGATAACATTTTTACGCTAATTATATTCCGTCGCGAGGACAAGGACGGTTCGCCAATTTATGCTGAAGCACGTACAAGCACAAGATGTTGAGACACGATATGGGTGCCAACCGAGGTGACTTAGGCACTTAGCTCGAAAAAGAAACAGTAATCAAATATACAAGTTGCCAGCGATATGTGACAAGCGAGTCATCTGGCGTACCGCTCGATTTGCGGAATTTTAATATCTCTCAAATATTTAATATGAAAGAAAGGAAATATAGGATCTAATAATTAAATTAATAGCCGGATTATCATTTGACAGACCGTTGATTTTTATTCTATTTTTGGATTGTACGGTATCGTAGTTTTTTCATATCACCGCTGAATGGAATCGTAATTTTTTTCTTATCTAAAAAGATACACAACCTTTATATATAGTAACGGAAATACTAACGTGAAGGATTAAAATGACAGATTTATGACATCAAAAAAGTATGTAATATCTTTTCTCACGGAGATGTCAAACATTATAAATTTTTATTATTACCAATGCTCGATGTAAATATAATTCATTCTTTTTCGTTTATAAAGACCTCTATAGAACTAGATTAAAATCTATGATATTAAACATTTTTGTTACTCAAAACAGATTTATAAAATTATAGAGATATCGTATAATTTATCGCGCGAAAAGGATGTAAATTCGAATATATGGCGGCAAATATTTTCGATCGGTTAAATTTCCGCGATTTTGCTTAAAACGAACATGTGCCGAAGCGGAACGAGAAGCAATCTTAAGAAGAAACCCAAGTCCCCGACTTATTTACAGTTAGACGACCCGAGGAACCGCGGCGGGACAACCAGACGACTCGTACGGAGCATAACAGCAGCATTCGATGTACGTACGCGACGGCTTGAAACGTGAGGCTTGACTTGACTTAAAAAAAATCTGAGTAAAGTGCCGAGAGAACTAATGAGAATAGAGAGTTTAAACCGCTGCTGGGATAGAGAAAGTACCTCGTTCTCGAGGCACGAAGTACGGCGACGGGGGTAGCCTGAAGGTACTTCGGATCTCACCTGCGTCCTTGCCACCCTTCACGCAGATGCCAAAGCCATGGTGAGAGTCCGGCGGATCTCTCGTCATGGTGATTGTCCTTACGGTGAGCTCCTGAAGGCTGAGCGGCTGCGCGATCGGCGACGTGGGCGGATTCCCGGTGTTGGTTTGCTGCTGTTGCTGCTGCTGCTGCTGCGACTGTTGCGATTGCTGCTGCTGTTGCTGCGAGCCGCCAGAGATGGTCGGCGTGCCACGTGCGGCTGTCACGCTCGCCGGGCTGGACGCCGGAGATCTACGATCGCCCTGACGCCGTTCCGAGACGCTGTTGCCGAACAATCTGCGAGGGATCAAGAATTGATATTATTTTTCATTATTTAATTCATATTGATTATTTAATTCATATATACATGTCATCGATGACTTGGATAAACGAAAATTCGTGGTATCAACGAATTTATTCGTTGTTAATTTATTCGACGTTAAGTTTTTTAGATAAAAAAGTAAATATAAAATTGAAATTTTTTATTTGACAACTATGAAATTAAATTGATATATTTCACTCTTACATTTATATACAGCTAATTACGAAACATATTTTTATTATATAAAGAAAATAATTTAAAATTATATAAAATTTATTATCTTCATTTATTCTCAATATTATGTATTTTTTTTCGTTTATAAAGACCTCTACAAACTTAGATTAAAATCTATGATATTAAATATTTTTGTTACTACAAATCTATAAAATCATAGAGATATCGTATAATTTATATAAACTATTTAAATCAAACCTTATATAAACTATTAAAATCAAACCTTATATAAACTATTAAAATCAACAACTATTTCCAAGCAAAAATATTTATATAAAAGAGATTCAAAGAGAGAGAGAGAGAAAATTAAGAAAATATTTACGCTATAATTCCAGAAAATCGATTGCACACCTCAAAATGCGAGAGCACTGCATCGTGCTAAATACACATAAAACTTATTGTAAGCTTGAAAATCACTGGCGTAATTCAATTTCGATACGCCATGAAAATTGGTTTCGATCACGAGAGCCTATTTATCCGGGGGTATCTTACCTGAGCACCTGTTCCGGGGAGATGGCACCAGTGCCGCCGCCGACGCCGCCGCCTCCGCCTCCTCCACCGGCGGTTCCGTGACCCCGGTGGGATCTGTAAGGGGTGGCGTGCGACGAGTGATGATGGGGCGCGCTCGGCGGCCTCTCGACGATGGTGTAGCTGGTGCCGGGTGGACTGTAATAGCCGCGATGCTGACCGCCATGATGACGGCCGGCAGTGCTGGACGACTCGAGGTCCTCGGCCTCGTAGCAGCCGCCGGTGCCGCTTCGCAGGTAGTGAGAACCGCCGCCGCCGCCGCGCAGGAAGTGCGCGGCACCGCTTCCGGTGGTGGTACCGCCGCCACCCCACTGCAGCTCCTGCAGCTCGGAACCGTAGTCCTCCGTGCTGCTAGCCATGCCTCCTCGGCTGGCGATCGGTCCTCCTTCGGTCACACCTGTCAACCAACGCGCGATTCCGATTATTAATTAATCGTGCGGGAAATTAAAGGAGAAACGTAATGGGAGGGGAGGACTTTAAAAAAGTTTAAAGGGAATAGAAGACATGGAGAATTGATAACACTAAGACTTTAAGTTGTACGAAAATCATTAAGTAATGGATATCTTTTAATTAGATGGTTTTATTCGGAAATAGTTTTTAAAAATATTTTACACAATAAATTTTATATTTTGGTTTTATTGAATTAATTTAATGGAAAAAGCTTATCTTATTTAATTTACTGTATTTGCTCTTATTGTTAGAGTATATAATTTTGTGTGGAAATAAGTTTTTGCAGTTTTTAAATTTGTGAGATTTATATCAAAATAAGAGATACAAAAGAATACAATTTTTTATAGGAATTAATGATACCGAAAAAAAATTGCAAATATAAAATTATTGAATAGAGAATCTTTTCAATAGAGTCGTTTTATTGTAGAGTAAAACAACTGTGTTCGAAAGTAATCGATGATTCTCTAAACTCCGAGACAAGTAATTTTACATGCCTTTACATTAATATATTATAAGATTAAGCATGGCAATTCCTGACTCGAATGCTCGATGAGACTTAAACGTAAAAGTCGCGGCCTGAATTTCAGGAATGATACCGGAAGACATTTTCGTGTTGGCAAAGAAATCACCTCGACATTCAAATGCCACATTAGCGACTGAAAATTTTATTACGAAAGTCTTCCTCGCGGAAGCCGTTCTTTGCCAAGCGAAAACGCGCGAGTTTCTCGCCGAATTTATATGTCAAATATAAAAATTGCAAGACCAACTCCTATAGAAATTTACTTTTGAAAAATCAACATACTGTTCGCACTTTTATTGTTAGTATAATTTTCTGCGGATTTTTTCCCATATATACATTTAAATATCCTAAAGCAATAATTGTTTTCATGATAATTTCTTGTTAGAGTTCTAATAATTAATTAATCATAATAATAATGATATAACAGAGCGAAATTATAAATTAATAAAGTAGGGATCAAACACCTATATTGCTATGTACAATTAATCATGAATCTAGAAATTATTTTAAATTTTGCGGATATGAATGTCTGCACACAGAAAAATATTATTCTATTGCTAAGTAAAATGATTACTCAGTTTACTTTACTTCTTTTAAGTAACAGTTATCTTTAACAAAGAATATTTTCTTAATAATAGTCTTAAAATAGACTTGTCACAAATTTTAGAAATACTCATTATCATGTACTCAAAACAAGTAAATATTTTCTTTTGAAGAATATTATAAAATTTTATCGAAGAAAAGTCAGATATGGTTAATTTAATGTAAGAAAATTTATTAGATCAGAAAAATTTAATGTATTTCTTTCAATTATATAATTTAATATTCTTGATTGAAGTATTAAATTTATTAGGATTCAGAATATATTTTGAATAAATTTGATGCTTATGATGAACTTATGATAGATTTGCGGATATATGAACTTTTGAAATACTTGAAACAAATAATATTTACTTGCATATAGTATGTATTTTTCTGTGTGTGGGTAAAACTTCAAACGCCAAAATTTTTGATGCATAAAAAAATTTATAATTAAAAATGTCTTATTTAAAAGACATCGATATGATCAGAATCTTTTTTTAGACATCTTGAGGACATTTACTTGAATGTTTTCCGGACGATTGCCAGTCGTATGTCCACGAAGTAGTACACGAATATTCGCGATTTATTTTTACACCGCGATCGATCGTGTTTTTTCCACTATTATCATCGGGCTTGCCGTGACGCGAACCGATTATGTTATCGATTCCTACAAGAGACGGGAATAACGAGACAATTAAATCCATCGTAAGGGGGAAACTTCCTTGTCGTGACCGTCTAGCGCTTCTAGATAGCATCTTTAACGTGAGACCTGCCGTCGCGTAATGGCATCATTTTCTGGGACAAACCCGCTCTAACGTTCTTAATGGTTTCAGGAAGTCTTCCTTTATCGCCGGAAGAAGTTGGCCTCAGAGATTATCACTGATAATAGGCCAGACAACCTGAATGCTTTACTCAATATTCAAACATTTTTTGAAAAATTTTGTGGAAAAGTCTTCCAATATTTAAAATAAATAAATTAATGTCAAAATATATTTGTCTCAATAGATATCAAGTAGAGAAATTATCTTAAAAAATGAAATAAATTGTTATCATGATTTAGGTAAAACTTGAGTGTGTTGAAGTTAATTCGTAAGATTGACTTCTGCAAATATATATTAAGCAATATATAAAAGTTTAAATAAAATATTAGAATTATTTTTGTTATTTTAATGGAATTATCATATTAATTTGTGTGACAAAAAAAAATAGAATTTATTATTCAGAAAATTAGATTAATTACTAATTGTATTATAAAGTATCTCGAAACACATACAACTTTGCACTACTTTTTATATTACTTTTAATTTACATTATTTGTATACAAAATGCGATAGCAGCGTTATATAATATTTTAATTAAAATAACCAACTTATTGTAATTTTATAATTATTATAGTAGCTTTCTGAGAATAAAATTATCATATATTTCATAACTATCAGTATTACATTTAGAAACAGGGGTGATAAGATTACTGAATAGCCCCATTTGCTTCGGAATTAAATCCCTGTCATTCCTCCCTCCACTGCCATTTGTACAACGAGACCTCGAGATAGAGACATCTCCTAAAAAAAAAAAAAAAAAAAGAGGAAGAAAGGGTCGCAGTCTTCTTCGACAGGCTTAATCTTTCGTGTCACACAATGTATTCCCTAATTCTTCACCCTCGCCAACAATCGTTTCGCCTATCGCGAAACGGCTCGATTCAACCTTGACACTGAGAAAGGGGCTCCGTTCGCCGCTCGGGGCCGGGGGAGGACGGGGTTGGAAGTCGCCCCCGGCGGACATTCCTGAGGGACGGGGCGAGAGGTCGGGGAGGCGGGCGGGGGGTCGCGCTAGAGAAGCGGAGGGCGGTGGGTGGCTTTGGGGATGTGTGTGATGGTTGTGTGTCGTGTGTCCCGTCATATACGAGGGTGGACCGATCAATACTGCGGCTGAACACCTGAAGCCGACTTCATTCAGTCGACATACACCCTCCTCCTCCTCCTCCCCTTTACTCCATCCCCTGCCCGACGCGACCGCTATAACTCTGCCACTATACTCGGGTTATAGTACACGTACATGTTCCCGTAACAGCTTGCATTAAAGCAGAATAGTTATAATAAGCGTTAAATGGAGAGGTTCGTCGCGCGTTAGCTTGATGATGATGCCAAAACGAACCAGATTTCCTTGTTTTTGAGATAGAATTTCGAAATGTTAATGCACTATATGAAAATTGTGTTTAATAGAGGAGCGAGATAATAGCAAGAAGCGATTTTATTATTTTTAAGATAAATTAATGAAATAATTTAAAAAGATATAACTATCACATACATAAATACGCATATATATATATATAAAATATAAAATTAAAAACTTTTATTAAAATTTAAATAAGAAATCAAAATTAAGATAAATACAAAGAAATAGAGTTACATGAAATTTAAACTAAAAAAAAACAAACAAACATTTGTACATTACATATATTATTTAATTTATCGAAGTAAAAAGAAAATACGTGTCTTGCTGAAACAAAAAAATATAAAATAAATCTATAAAAAAAATCTGTTAAAGAAATCTATATAGGCTCGTATACAACAGTAGGTGTTTCCTGAAAATTAAACATTCTAAACTAAAAATCGCGTGTTCAAGACAAGGCGGTTAAAATTGGAACGATGATTCTCTCACTATTATATAACACATCATATATACGGTTGGTACATATAACTTGCGTTATGCGAGACGCGCGCGTTTAGAATTCGGGCGGCGTGTGGGACGAATTTATCGAGATACTGTCGCCGCGGGATGGGATAATTTTCGGACGGCGCGGCCAATGATAACTAAGTGCCCCGATAAAAGGTGAAAGGTGACGCGATACATTTTGATTGTCATTTTATATCCTTTGAAAAGTTACCCAGCCGCGGGCGCGCGTGCGGAAGACATGAAAGGTCGATTTTTCAGCGGTGTATCCTTTTCCCGCGGCCACAAAATATACGATATGTATATCGATTATACGCGGCAGCGCGCAGAAGACGTCCGACGACGTCGCCCACCTCGTCGATAAATCGTAAAAATTTACATCTCGGCCGTTTATAATGTTGACAAAAGAGAGAGAAATTTTCGCCGAGCGCGCGCTTTTTATGCAGATCGAGAGACGTATCCGTTGGGCGTATTCAAAGAAATGCAAATCTCGACGAAAAAATGAAGTTACATCTCTCCGACACACTAGAATAAAATTAACCCATTTAACGCGATTCGCGAGAATAACATGACACACAACCGTCTCTCCTTTTTCGTCTTTTAATCTCTCGGGGAATATAAAAATTAATAGACGGAATAAAAAAAGGTTTAATTAAATAATAATTTGACAGAAATTTATTCTATAAACGAAGTCATTATACGAATGTCATAAATTTACTTTTAAACACGTGCACGCTAACATTTTTCTTTGTTAGTGGAAATAGACTTTGAATTTTGTAAAGAATAGCCGTATATTTATTATTCTATATCTGTATACTTTCACACACATATTTCGGTGGCTCGTTAAATGCGTTCACGGTATACACAAAGATTTATTTATTACGCCGCATTGTAGCGATGAAAAGGCGCGGCACACGGAGAACGGAACGTGAATTGCGGTGCGGCTCCGGAATCTCAAGTTCGCGTACGCTCTCGAATGTAATTGCATTACATTCCAGTCACGTCACAATCGCCGGCGTTGTGATTGCAGTTAATCCTCGCACGATTCTCTCCGGCTTTTTCAAGAGCATGTCGTAGGCGACGGAGCGAAATAAGGACATCGATTCTCAGAGAATATTCCAGAGGGGTATGCGATCGCGGAATTCTCCTTGTTAAAGGAAAGTCAAAGGCTCATACAATACTGTAAAAAATTTTCAAAAAATTTAGACACATTTTTGTCCGAATTTTCAGATGGCTGAAAGAAATTTTAGACAATCCGTCTTAATCATCAGAGTCATTTTTCGGAAGAGTTTGTTTGAGAATTGAAGTGTGTCTGAAAATTCAGACAATGCGTCTGCAAAAAAAACTACAGACTTTGTCTCTCTCTGAAGTTTGCCATTTTTTTTTTTTTACCATGTATTCATGAAATTCTCCAAATTCCATTGAAATTCCTCAGCTATTTAACCACAAAATCTTTTACCATTTTTATTATTTTTATTTCTTCGAGCGTTAATGCAGAAATTAATTCATATTATTATACTTGCATGCCATAAAAATGTCGCTAATCCATCTCCGATAATTTAAAATATTAAAATACACATATATATTGTTCTGCTTAAATAATTTATAAAAAGGCATAATATATATATCTGCATATATTATATATATATATCGCGCATTTTTAAGAAAAAACGTCCTTTTCCCCAAAAACTTCATCGTCGCATTTATTGAGCGGTACGAGGGATAAAGCGCGTTGAAGTCTGCGGTAACTCTGCGGCCGAGAGTCTGGAATTTGTTCGAGTCAATTAACGATTTTTTATCCGCCCTCCACCGCGTCATATCGAACCGAACTGCCGTCATCGGCTCTATTGACCGTATATACCGGTTATTCTAAAAATAATTCTCGTTCATAGGCATCGTTCCCCGATAAAGGAGCCGATCGGATACTGTTAACTACTGCGGGCATTAAGGTTGCGCAGATTTAATTACAGCATGAAACACAGACTCAATGCACGCCGACTGTATCTGAGAAGTGCGTGATTAAGCCGGGAGAATTCAAATAAAGTATTTAAGGCGAAATGTTTTTTAAAGCGCATGGAGTAAGAAAGATTATTATTAAGCTTAGTGCAATACAACGTAATTTAATTTTTTAGAATTTTGAAGCGGTTAATCTAGAAAACCGAGGAAAGATTAAATTTTCAGATGAATTCTAATTAATTTTCTTGAAGTATTATATTAAAAAAGATAATTATATAACTGTCCCACTGGACTTTTAAATTTCTCATTGAACTTTTAACTTATCAAAAATGTTGAGATCTTGATGCATATATTATTATTATATATAAATACAATATTTTTATAATTTTTACATATACATATATAATAAGTAATTATTAAGAAATTTCCTACAGAGATTTATATTTTTAATTAATGTTTATTATATATAAACACCTTTTTTCAATGAAAATATCTTTGTGCTTTGGAAAAATAAGGTCGAAAAAATATCGCGTGAAAGATGAGTTAAAAATCGGATTTAATTAAAAACTGCGAGTCGTGCATTCTTCCCGCAAGTATTCCACGGTTCTCTCTCCAATATTAAACGTAACACTCGAGCATGCACGTCGAAGGGGGTAATTTCAGACGCCATTCGGCGGATATTGCATTCGACGGAAGGAAAGGCCGGAAGGGAGTGAGGGGGCGGCGAGCGCGGCCTCCGATGTGGAACGACATGAATTTTCCACGCGGAAATTTCCGCGCGGAAACCGGAACGCTCGACGCGCAGCGATCGCGCAGGATGCACCCCTCCGGACACCTGAGTCCTACGTCGGTGCATAATACTCTGCGAGTGCATAATACTCTGCGAGTTAAGTCGGACATACCGTGTGAAATATTGCGATTCGCGGTCGCGACCGACGTTGCAACGGGAAATGACACTGACCGATATCGTTGTTCAAGAATAGTCGGCGAGAAATTGTTTGTTTAACAGGCATCATAAATCGCGTTCTAAAATTATTACTCGCACACAATGGTATCAAGGTAACGTAATATGTATAATTTGAAATTTAAACATCAATGAATTTTATATTATGTACATTTACAGATTTATTTTTTATTTTTTACTTAGATTTATTAATTTTCGAAATATTTATACGATTATTAATATTAATAATTATTAATACTTATTAGTATTAATATTTATTAATATTAATAATGTTATAAATAATGAATATCTTTGCGTAATAATTTTTTAATCCTTAAACTTCTTCCTCTTTTTTTCATCTCGTCGGATGACAAAATATAATAATTCTATTAATCCAATTGATACTATTACAACATACGATTCTCAGGGGCAATTGAATAGTGCATCGGAGATTTTAATCGGGGCAGAATTTACAGATTAACCCGACCGAAACATGTGATCGGTTTAATATGTGCAAATTGCGCGCGACGCCCGATGGCTAGTATTGTGCATACGTACGTCTATAAATACACCAGGTCGTCCTATCGAACCCAATCATCCCGACATCGCGCGATTGTGCATTGCACGAACGAGCTAGCGAGGAAGCGAATCTAAACCCCCGCTCAACCTTACCCGTGTTTCGTGCAAAAGCAATAGCCGCGTGTGCACATGTGCGTGCTAATTCAGTCACGAACGCGATCCCCTCAAGGGCACCGGTCGAGGGATGATCTGTCACCAGTGTCTTTTCTCGATTCGTGTATGTTTAACGAAAAACTAATTTGTCATTCATAAAAAAATGTTATAATCTAATAATTTTTTTTTTTGAGTATATTATTTGAACGAGTGTTTAAACTACATATATTTATCTCGTTAGAGAAAGAGAGTGTCAATTTTTCTCTCTCGGCTGGCCGGGCGAGATTCCGGGGGTCAAATAACGAGCTCGATGAAGTGTGAAAAGCGAATTGGTCACGAACCGAGATTGGTATCTCGAAATGATGCGGGGCAAGAGCGAGTTTCTGCTTCGCGGAAATAAATTGCCTTTGCGTGGCGGCTTATGAATATGTTTCGATACACCTCGACTTTTTTCGTCGATTTGTGTGTTAATTGAATTTTTTTCTCGTCGGTCTGTTATCTCGACAGTCAGATCAATGAGACATATTTGCCCCAAATTCTTATGGCTCGAGAAAATTAGATTTAAAATTACAAGATGTAAACGGCATAGAAAATTGTTTATTAATTAAAAATAAACAATTAAAAAAAAATTAAATTGAATTGTTTTTTTTTATACGTTCTATTAATTGTTACATTTAGTAAATCGTTGAAAAATAAAAGGAATAAATGTAAAGTAAATTGAACTGGTGTTTTAATAAGAAAATAAATTAATGATAATAAATATGTAACAATAATAAATTTAAGACTAGAAATAAAATCTGTATAATTACAGAATAATCAGACGCGATCTAACTTATTATTACACTTGTTATAATTCATGATTAAATAACTAACAATTTTTTATAAAAAAAAACCTAGAACATTTGAACTAAATGCAGGTTTGCTGTTAAACTAATGATCTCTAATTATGCTTTTTTTTTTTTCAAGATTTAAGAGAACAGATTGGAAATTTCAAGGCTACAACACAATTGTTAGACAAATAATAGTATTTATACGTGCCAGTGGCATTCTAGCTAAATGCAATTTTCTCTATCAACATGGCAATCGTTATTTTTCCCACTTTATGTCACGTAAAAAGCGACGCTTAGAGCAAGTTGCTTAGGGAAAATAGTCGGCATCTTTTCACGCGAGCTCACTTCTCGTCCCCCTTTTCATCCCCCTTATTCCGTCTTATTTCTTACGCCAACGCGAATCGCCACTGCATTGCGTGGCGGTGCACGTCGCAATGTTGAATATTCAACGAAACGTATGTCCGCAGGTCTAAGTAAATTCCTCCTGAAATGCATTTAGCCCCAAAAGCACATAGTGTAATTTATTTCGATCACGATATCGCGATATCGCGACCGAGAGTGAATTTATCATAGTTCTCGCCGCGCGAGTGCCCACAGTCGGATCGAACATTCGCGACACGGTGTATATAAAAAATTCGCGCCGAGCATTCTGCGTACTTGATCATGGAATTCTTTAATGCCGTTTTATCGAACCGGCGAGCTTGACAACAATATAATTAATCCGAATGCAATCCTTGTATATTAATAACATTAATTTCGGTGAATTTGCATGTAGGATATATTAAAAATCATATTAGAAATCCATAATTATCGGCGCAATCCAGTGAACGATACATTTGATAATCGAGAGTATAAACGGCCGGCGAATCCATCTATTAATAATACGGGGAGAGACATTTATAAGCAATGCGATCAATGATGGCGTCGTCCACAATGACTTATTTTTGCGTCACACGCTGTCGACCCTTTGCGGATCTAAGAAAGATGATGAAGGAATTCTTTCAGGAAGCAGGATAAAAATGGCGCGATAATTCATCAGCGACAAGGGGAGTCCGCGGCAACCATAAAGCAAAAAAAAGAAAAAACAATTTTGCGTAAATCTAGAGGATTTTGATCCAAATTTAACGAACCTGTTTCCTTTTTATTGCGGTTAAATGCTGTTTTAATGAATAAAAAGCGGGTTTTTAATGATCTTCTATAATAATTTCGAAATTGGATTAATTAAACTGAAATTTATTCTTATTGTATTTTACTCTCATATATGAATCATAAAAATGATATTGAAAATCTTTTCACACTGTTTTAAATTTTATCTTTTTTTAAGGATTTTAAATAGTTTGGAAACATTGCATTTTTTATTTGTGTCAGCTATTTATGTACTGTTCAAGATATTTTGTGTACATCTAACTTTGATTAGATATTTGTTTAGGTTTTATATTTCTTAAAAAAACAATCTATAAATTCTGAATTTATTAAGAAATTAGTATCATTTAAATATATGTTAATATCTTTTTAAATTATTATTTTTCAAATTAGGAGACCATACAGATTATTTACAATCACTAATTTCTATTATCTTTGCAAGGAATAGAAAGGAAAAATTTCATACTATTATTATACCGATTCTTTTTCTATAAAGAAACGAAATGTTTACATATATTGCGACAGAGAGAAAAGATTACGTTATTTTTAAAAATTGTATGGAAACATGCAACACACACACACACACCCACACTACCGAACATATTTCATCCCAAGCGAGAGAGGATACCATGGGAATCGAATCCAATTTCCCGTGACGTTCACTGTGGACAGTCGAACAGGACAGGCTCGAAACTGTCCAAGTTACATTTGTAGCGTTTATGCGTGCCACGTGTGCCATGTAAACTCGACATTCAGTCCAATAAACGCAACCCGAGCGCCGTTAATGTATACATTTCAAGATGAGAGAACGACACTATATATGTGTGTGTAAACCAAGTGTAAAAAAAAAAAAAAACTGACAGCTTTGACAAGTTTATTGCACTTGTCACACACAAATATGAAACATATGTACATAAATACAAATCATATATCTTTTAAATTATTAAAGCAAAGTTTCTTCCTCACCGACTTCGAGGAAAATTTCGGAACGATTTTCCTAATTATATAGGCTAATATAAAGTTGTCGACGATATCGTATTTTGTATGTGTGTTTGCAAATATTAATTTTTACTTCAAAATTTTATTTTATGCAGGAATATAAAGTTTGGAATTATTTTTAATGCAAAAGTACATATTAGCCGACATATTTTACGGTTTATGGTACTTGAATGATTCATTGAGAGAGCGAGCTGTTCCATGAAGTTTAATTAAGAAAAATTGTTCTCTTTTATTAGAATATTTACATAGCTAATATATTTCCAATATTGACGTAGAACTTGTTTTCTTTGTTAAGTTTTTTATCATATAAAAAAATATCATTGATCCTTGCCTCTCAAGCTTATTCTCTCGTCGAAAGAGGTGAACTCCATCAACTCCATCAAGTAACAAATAAACTAGCTACTTTGCAACTATATAGTTTGCAGATATTAAAGATCTTATAAGCTATTCGTAGCGCATTTAAACTTTTTTATAAGGTGTATAAGAGCATATGTATGTCTTATTGTTAGCAAAACAATATTCCTTGATAAAAAAAATATAAAAACTATACGAAAATGAATTTATACATATCACATTTTTTTTTTAAATATTCAAAAACAATTCAAATTATTCTTTTCAAGATTGTACAAAGATAAAGTTTATTTGCAATCAGCGGATATGAAAAAGCTCCTTTTATATTCTTTCGAATGCTTTGAATTTATTAAATGGGAACTCTCTCCTGAATTGGCCACAAAAGATCGAAAATTATCCTTACTGTAATACTTTTCGAAGGAAAAGTTGTTTCTTATGATTTCCAGCACACACACGAGGAATATCGTCTCTAGCACATAATCCACCGAACATTTTCCATCCCGCTGGAAATTCCTCCCTATTCCCGGGAGGCTAGAGCTCGCTCTCTCGGCGAGTCACTCGATTACGTTCACGTGGCACGTGCTCGCACGAGTAAAGCAAGTACGAGTAGCGTCGGCGACGTTCTGGAAAAAAGGCGAGATGGAAGGAAGGCGTCGCGTGTCGGCGTCTGCCAACTATACACATATGTGTAACATGCATACGGCCGTTATTAGTTATTAACGCGACCGCGAGCGGCCGCCTTTTTTCCCATCCACACGAGGGTGTGCTCACGCAGCACGTCACGGGGATCGATCCTCGGCCACGAGGTCGAGGGCTGAAAAGTGTTACGAGAGAGAAAGAGAGGGAGGTTGTGCACAGGCTCTGCCTTCTTCTTCTTGGCCGAGGCCGAGCCGAGGAACCGCCCTTAACCCTATCAAATTTTTAGTGAACCGCGTCAGCGATTTCGCCGAAGAATAGTGGCGGGATCGATGGTGAACGATAACGAGGACAATAAACGATTGAGCCAAAATGTCAAGTGTTTAACGAATTAGATTGTTCTTTAAATCTTCTTGAGACTTTGTTCAGTCTGTGTTTGTTTTAATTTATTTCTGAGCTTTTGAATATAGTTCAGATATTACGTCTTTAAGGAGTAGAATAATCTCACCTTCTAGACTAGGTCATTAACAGCATGATGTAATGCTTTTCAAGGGAACAAATCTTTTAGTCTTGAATCTTGACATTTAGATTAACGGGAATTACCTACAATGACAGTAGGTTGAACGTAAAGTCACAATGTTTCGGACAATCGTAATTTTCCAATAATTTCACGATAGCCATTTAATTTCAATAATTAAAGTTTTTTAAGGATAAGAGTTTTGAGCTCGTTACAGAGGGACGTTATAATTTATCTCGAGGTGGACCGATCGAAGGCACTCACGTCTCTCATCTCGAGGCCGCGGCGACGCGCTCGCGTGCGAGCGTCGTCGTTCCAGCGAGTCCGGCACCGATGACGGGGATGACGACGACGACGACGACGGCGGCGACGGGAAATGAACGCGATAGTGCGACGCGCGATGCACTACTTGCTGCTGCTGCTGCGGACGCGCACGTCGGTCGATGTGCCAGGCGCATCGCCCCAGCAACAACCACGGCACGAAGCTCACGACTGGCTCATCGCCGGGGGTTGCCTTCGAGTTCACCGGCTTGTCAGGGTGGCGGGGGGAGGAGGGGAAAGGGTAAGAGGTGAAGCGATGTGGACGTCGCGACGTCTGCCGGCGTCCCGAGAAAACCACCCCTCGAGCAAGCGCAAGGGGTGTCGATGCTTGATTGGAGGGTGGCTTCCCGGTGACGGGAGTGCGACGGAACTGTTGCCTCGATATCGGCGCCGTATTGGTGGTTATTCTAAATGGAAGGGCGACGGTATCGCTTAAATAACGCTGCCTTCAAATCTTCGTAAAAATTCTATATTTGTTCTCTTTATATATATCTTATATTTAATTTTTTATTATTAAATTTTTTGATATTTTGTATATATATTTTCTTTTTCTATAATATGATATTATTGTAAGTTCTCTTAAAAATATTTCTTAGGTTATTTAATACTAATATTTCTTTTTAATTGTTTCAATATATTTTATATCTATTTTTTTATATTATAATTTGTTTTTTCTTCAATTTCGTTTTTATATTAATTATTAATAATTTATCTACCAAAATAAATTATTTTGATTTATTTGATAGATAAATCATTAATAATTAATATAAAAAAAATTTTAGGAAAAAACAATTTATGATGTGAAAAAAAATAGATATAAAATAAATCAAAATGATTTATTTGATAGATAAATCATTATTAATTAATATAAAAAAATTAAGAATTCCTAAATAATTTATGAATTCCTGCTCGCCACACACGGCGAGAAGGAATTCATTTTTGGTATCAATTAAATTCATTACCAGAATGCATATATCCACAAATTCCTCCGGTTCTATTTCTCTGACGTCGTCAGAGAGTCGGCCTTGAACCACTTTGCGCAAAACCAATCGCGTTGATAATAATCTCGGTATCTGGGCGACTCTTTCCACGTTAGTCAACACATATCGAGATAATGTTAGACGGAAATGAAGCAGCTTCGAATTATCACTGGATAAAGATAGATTGCTTTAATTTAAATGTCGCGATCAGAACTATCTCGACCAAAAAAATCGATTAGCAATTAATAATAATTTAGTTACGTCTTAGATATAATGATAATTGCTCCATAAAGTTACGACTAGATTTTCATCATTTTATTTAATAATTATGTGTTTACATTTTTAATATTTTTAAATTAATTTTTTTTTCCACTATTCTACTTTATTCAATGAAAATATTATGAGACTCCTGAAAAAGAAGGACTCGATAAATCCTTTTAGTCGGGCTGAAATGATTGCCACTCAACTGTACGCCTTCCACTTTATTTCACTTAATCACGTTAAAGCTTAGAAAATGATCGGTACGATCTTTCTTTTATTAAGACGGAGCGACAAAGTCGGCTGCTTTCGACGCGTTTGAATAATCGCGAACGAAACCATTAATTTCGTTCAGCTTGGAGCCCTTTTATCGGCCCTGTAATTCCGAATATTCTCACCTTGCAGCGGGAGATCAACAGGTTCGCGTGTCGGATGTGCCGACACGCCGGAAGTCCACTCTCGTCGGCTACGTGAAATCATTCCGCGCGATACCGATCGGTTCGATCTTTCAATAAGATAAAAGCCGCGAAGGATCTGAGCAAGAGAAACGGTCCTTTAATTCACGCGATATTGACCTTTAATTCTCCCACGAGCGAGCGAAAGTGATCTTAAGGTACTTCCTTGAATGTGACTTTCCTTTTATCACCGTTTTTGAGAATATCTCTCCGTTTCTCGTTAACGTATTTTAGACTGTAAAAAGGGCCGATATATACGGTGTGAAAAAGTGTGAAAATAATGAAGAAAGGGAGGAAAGCTACCGGGGAGGATTCCGTTCACGAGATCGTAAACGGGTTGACGGTGGATAAAAAGCGGAGGAGGAACAAACTAGAGGATAGAAATCGACGGGGCATCGTCGAATCACGGTAGCTTTTACGACCCGGAGGACTTGTCGAAGAGAAAGGTGATAAAAACAACGCACACAATGTGTAAAAGTGTAGGCCATCTATTCTCACTTTTGTCAGGTCGCGTACTACATACATACATCTTCGCTTCGTCCTGGCGCGCGATCTCACTCTCCTCTCTCTCTCTTCGTTTTTTCGAGGAGTCGTCTACGTGAGAAATGTACAGCTAATTAGACAAACAGATACGAGAAGAAGAAGGGAACATAAGTACAAAAAATTGCGTAAGACTAACGTCTCGGGGAAACCTTATTCGAGCTAAGTATCGTCGGGATACTCGACCACGTGTTTGTGTTTTCGCTCTTTCTCGTTTTCCTTCGGTTTCGTTTCTTTTCTTCTCTTTTTTTTTTTGCGTACTTTATGCAGCTCTTTGTAAAAAATGTATCAATGTGAAAAACTGACCGGCTGATACGATGAAATGGAATGATTTTTGATTAACTGATTAACACATGGGCTTCGATTCGATTCAACGAAGGTCCGCCGGCAAAAACCAGGCAAGTTCGCTTTTTTCGAACAATTGAGTCGTTCATTATTTAGCGCTTGCTTCAGTAATAGCGTATCGATTGATACTACGAACGAAACGTAAAAAAGGTAGGTTCACTGCTTCAAAATTCAATTGCCTTGAAATTATTTGAAATTAAAGTCAGTTGGAGACATACGTGATTTCAATGCCCAGCGCGTTTAATTATTCAATGATAAATATTATTATTATTACTTATTCTCGGTATGATTTAATGTAATTGTAGTATTTTGATCACACATTGTAGTTATGTAAATTGCAAATGTTTTATAAAACATTTAATTATTAATTGATTAAAAAATGTAAAGGACACAGATTGTGTGATAGTCTTTACTACAAATTTATGAAGCATATTAATTTTCGTTTTTGTTTTGTTTTATGTACAAGTATTTACAAAGACAATTTTTTAAATATAAACCTTTTCAGAGAAAACATGTTTAAAATATATGTATATGTTACAATTTTTAATATGAAACATGTTGACATTCTCGCCGTCTTATGCTATAAATTCGTGCGAATTTGTAGAGAAAGTAAATTAATACAAAATAAAGATATAAATAAGAAGATAATATCAATTTTATACTTCTACTAATTACTTCTTCATTAAAATCTTTCAAACTTTTCCAAGACAGTGGAAAAAAATGAATTTATCTGACTTTCGCGACAGTATCTTTTTGTTTTACCGAGTTAAAAATATTTCTCATGCAATTTCTTTTCAGTGGAAAAATATAGACTTGTCTAGCAGTCGTTTATTTCTATTTCGTCGCCTCGCGAACGGGAGGATAAAATAAGATCTCTCTTCGTTCTTGGACACTTCTTCCGAGCTTTCCAGTAATATTAGAAAAAGTGGACTTGTCTGATCAGTGGCGGCTGACCTTCTTTCTTTATTTCGTCGTAGAAAGTCGAAAGAAAGAGATTCTTTTATCACAGAATTTTTTTGCCTTCGCGAAATTCATCGGACAAATTCGCGAGAAGGACAAAAGGACAGAATATATGAGGGCAGTTCTAAAATCTCGCGGTTCCTGCTATTTTTTTTTTCTTCTAATTACACGAGAGAATAGCGATATAATAATTGACAATTTTTTTTTTCACATGAGAGCACACGAGGCCCCCCCTCTTGCTTGGTCGAGTTTACCGCGCTCTATGCAGTTATTCACAAGGATCACACACAAGGATCCGCCGGAAACGGCGAGTCGCTCGAGACTCGTTCCGTTTTAATTATCTATAATCTCGTTTTCGTTTCGTGAAGAACACACGTGTTATATGTATAGCGTATATACACGCACGCACACGCGCAAAGTTCTGTCGTAAGCGCCCGTTATTCTTTTTACACATTTAATGCTAAACACGGCTGTCTTACAATAACGAAAACACTGTTTGTGCATTGTTCTGTGACATACAATTATCGTTCCGTTAATATCTCGTCCAAACTAATTATTACAACAGACAAATAACAGTCGTAAGAGTAAAAGACCATATTTTAATGTAAAATATGGCTTTTTAATGATAAACAAAAATAGATAACAAAGGTCCTAATTATTTAAATATAATAATGTTTTTATAATATCGCGTCTCGAATATCGTCTTTATGTCAGATAAATATCACTCGGGATCACATCGTATTTAGCGCTAAATGTGACTACAATAAAGAATAAAAATGAGGAGATATATTTATAAATCTTCAATTATCTCTCGATGATCTCGCGCTATCTTTCAATTGATTTTTATTAAACGAAAATTAACGAGAAATAACGAGATCGGAGAGAAATCGCGCTTATAACATTATAAATGCTCTGATATCAAACGCGACGTTAAAGCGGCAAGAATACGGGGCCCTTGTGCTTGTTTGCATTATCGTGGCATTGATAAGAACCTCGCGTGTGTGACTCACGCTTAGTAATGCTAGAGTAGATCCCGATTGCGCAGTTATGTATATTCGCGTTGTGTCTGAGTACGAATCATATGTTTACGCACTTCCAGTCGTACCGGAATGACCATACTTAATCGTACTTCGGCATCGCTCGATTATTTGTATCGCATCGGGAAGCGAAAAAGCCGAGCTGTCATGGTAAATCTTAATAAACAAAATCTAATTGACGATGAGATTCGCTCTTCTTTTTTCATCAATTCCGATACACGTTGAAGGAAGATGTGCGACCGATCGAGGTAATCGTGATACCCATGATGGTCATCACTCTATTTTTCGCGTATAAAAATTGTTAATTAAATTGTCATCGTTTTTAAATTACGATGGCGAACCAAATGAGTTGTAATATTTTATATAACGATAGATATGTATTTTATTTTAATGATATATTATATAATTAATACTTAATATTACTAATCAACCAGGATAATATATTGATTAATAATAATAACTACCAATTAATATTATCGATAATGTTAATTACAAGATGCTATCAACACTGTCCCTAATATTACATTTCTGAATATTAATAATATCATAATTAATATTGTTGTGCATTTGCGTAACATATTATAGCTTGATATTTGATTCGTTATTGCGTTCCGATATCACATTTATTTTCGATCACAATTACCCCGATCGGTTTTACTTTCCACCATCACTCTGATCTCGCGTCCAAAGTTTCGAAACTGCGTCCGCTTGCGTTATCAGCGAATTTCGAGGATCGTTTTCCGATCTTACGAATGTTTACGACGTAGGGGCAACCGGTGTTCACGACTACCGTTTGTGATTGTGAACGCTGGCCTTGCTCCTGGGACTGTCCGAGGTTGCGTCGTTGGGCTCCCTCCTCGGTCTCAGTATGAAATTGAGATTGTGCGCGGTATTTACAGCGTAATAGACGTTGGCCGAGGTGGGTAGTACCATCTCACGATCAGGTAGCACCTGGGCGAGGGTGTACTGATCGGGATTGCCCTCGATGCTGAGCTTCAGCATGGCGTTACGGATCACCTGCGGCGTCCGCTCGTTGTTTGACAGCATGATGGACTTGTAAAGCACCACGCCCTCCGTCTCCACGTTGTCCGTCTCCATGGTGACCTTGATGATGTAAAAGTCCGGCGAGCTCTTGTGCGAGTGGCTGGGACTGGATAGTCCGGCGAGATTGGGGGTGCTTCCGTTAGTTGGGACAGCGCCTGCCGGAGGCGCCAGACGGGTCTGATGGTTGCCACCCCCGCCTGAGCCCAAGGACACGTCGAGAGAAGGTAGAGACGAACTCGAGGACGAACTGGACATTTGCGAGGGCGAGGTTCGCCGGTCCAACGAGTTGTGAGGCGAGCTCGGTAGAGAGTCGAGGTCGCAGTAGAACTGGGAACTGCTGGAGCTCGACGTCGACGCGATCGAGTCATTTTTCCGATGACCCTGATGATTCTGCGAGACAAGACAATTCAGTTCTCCTTTTATCATTTTATCAAGATCGCTGGCAAATGAAAAGGAATTCACATAGTAAAATATAAATATCCAAAACGCATGCAGGTTAATTTATTTGTCTCATATAATTTTGGAGAGAAAATTTCTTGGTCGACGTGGTTGGATTAATGATTTTGAAAAATTCGTATGACAAGTGTCAAGAATCAAATTAAAATATTTTAATTATAAATATTAGAATTATAAATAATTAGAATATATTATAACTATAAATAATTAAAAATAAAAGATGCTAACTTGCTTCTTTTTGCCGCGATTGTTAAGAGTATTGCCCGCTGGTGGTGCCTCAATCTGACAGCTAAGCTTGTAAGCTTCCCGATCGTCCAATACCAATACCGAGTGGAACCAACGATCGAACATGGCGTCCGTGTTGAAATTGTACGCATTCGCCGCACCCTGTAAGAGCCGTATCCTTGCCAGCACCTCGAACTCTTTCCGTCTCTTATCGAAATTAATGAGACCGTCCGCTATCGTATCCGGTATTGCTGTATCGATCATCGTTAGATCAGTCAGGAAAGTGCCCAAATACGGTATCGTGCCGTAGCTGATATTCTGAAAGAAAATTTTGAATCAAATATATTTGCCTATCTAAATATTAATTTTTATACACTTTAGTTTATTTAAAAAATATTTTAAACCGATATTTTTTTTAAACATAATTTAAATATATTTAATATAATTTACTGATTATAATTCTAGAATTAAATTAATTTTGTTATAAAAAGCATATATATTAATTCGGATATCATCAATTTGGGAAAGTTAAAATTAAAAATTTTTTAAATAGAGATCTTTAATATTACACACTTTTTTTATTAAATTTTTATCTCCAAAATCTTATCAAAAAATTGAAAGAAAATTCACACAACACGATACTTACGCCCGCGTGAGTATTTTGTTTCTGAAAGAGCTTCTGCAAATGTCTATCGCTCCTTCCGGCAGTGTCGGCGAACTTGGCGGTGCCCTCCTTGATGAGCAGTTCCCTCTGCGTCCAGGCGTTATTTTCCTCGGAGAATATCCTCTCGAGTTCCCGAAAGAGCTCATGCTTCTCCCTAGGCATGCACTGCCAGCACTTTTCCAGCCGGTATACCGGATTGCTCTGGAGGCCGGAGACAATCGCCTTCAGGCTACTAAAGTTCTTGAGGATGCGTAGTTCCTGCGCGATATCAATCCACGTCTCGAGGATCCTGGCGCGATCCTGCGACTTGAGCGTCGGATACGGCATTGAATTGATTCACGGTCGCCACCACCGTGGCGGCCTCGTGACTCCTGGTACGATCCTTTCTGGACCAGACGGCACCGAGGCATTGATGGGCGACCAGCTTCTTGAATACCTCGGCGTCCATTCGTGTCAGCTGCTCGGCAAAGTGACGGTGGGGCACTTCCGGGAAGATGTAGTTTCCCCAGTGATCCGACATCGGATCCGGGGAACCGCGCATGGGTAGCCGACCATTGTCGTACACTATGCAGGAATCTGAGAAGAGAAAGAGAAAATTGAACTAAAATTTAATCTAAATTTAAAATGAAAATTCATATAAAAAAATAATACAAAATTTAATTCATTTTAATTTTTTTTAATCAACAAAATTTATTTTAAAATTATTAATTGTTGCAAAATCGATATTTATTTGATATGAAAAAAATTTGAATTAATTTACAAGCTTCCTGAGATTGAGACTTTAATTATAGAATCACAAGTGAATTTTATGTGAATTTTTTTATATGTAAATCAATGCAGACAAAACTTTTTTTCGGGAATATTTCTTGGAGCTCGTTTTTTGCTTTTTATTGACGCTTCGAAAACGTCCTCTATTTTGAGAATTTTTGGAACTGAATCGGGTTCCGTAGTTTTTAAGCGAAATCTGAGAAAGTGAAAGCTGAATCCTGCTGGTCATGTCAGTACAAACAGAACGGTGGACCCTCAATTGATGTGAGAATGCCTTTGTGCGAGCGCAAGCTGGCTGCTTGGCCTTTCACTGCCACTAACGTTCAGGCTCTTTCTATTCAAGCATTCGATAGATTTATTCTTTCGTAACGCGATAAATACCACCGTTTACTATTTTCTGCATTCTGAAAATATATCGTCGTAACGATCTTTACGAGACCTGGTTATTTCCGACGTATGTGCATAGAGTAGTCTATCTAATATATGCGTCTTTCCTGCGTAATTTCGGAGAGAAAGTTTTATAATAGAGGGTTGTACGGTCTTATGAGAGGCCCGTAATATACAATCTTTCTCCTCGATACACCTGTAACGTAACACTCTGACGGATGTTTTACTCGCTTATCGCGATTCAGCGAATTCACGGTAAATAAAACGACTCGTTACATGAGTCATTACGTTCCTATTGCATAAGCGGTGCTTCTCGATTCTGTTGTCAGAATTTCCATTCGAGGTCACATATGAGATATACATGCCTTTTAAATACAACGTAACGTGCTTCAAAATATCACTTCATAATTTATCATTTAAGTAAAAATTTATTATTTTAAATTTGCGTTTTATAAATTAACGATCATATAAAAATATTGATTTTATCTTCTTGTTAAGCTTGTTAAACTTTGATTTCTATTCGAGGTCACACATGAGATATGCTTCTAAATACAAGGTAACGTGCTTCAAAATTTGCCATTGTACAATTTATTATTTAAATAAAAATTTATTATTTTAAATTCATGTTTTATAAATTAATAAAAATTATATAAAATATTAATTTTATATAATTAATTTATATATAAAAATATTATTTTTATCTTCTCGTTAAGCTTGTCAAACTTTGCTTTGAATATGAAACTAGAAAGATAAATCCGTGTTACATCACTTTGAATAAACTTTGATATTGAAGAAGGAATTCTATGCGTGAATATATAATCTCTTTTACATAACCGAACTGATAAGGTTCGTGACATCACAGAGATCGTGCCGCGGTTATCGATCCTTCCTGCGTATTTGAACTTCTCACGATGCCGCGTGTCAGTTTCTCGTCTCTAAAGCTCACGATAAGGTTCGTGACTCGTTATCGAGGGAACCGAGAGTGTGACATTACCTATTTGATCCTCGCGCTGGAAGCGGTGCAGCCGGTGCCTGGCCTTAAGCTCGAGCTCGGAGCCGAGGAGGCGCCGATGCGTGAAGTCGAGGAGCCTGGCGAGGAGGGGGTGGTTGGGGGGCGACTTCCAGTCGCCGGGATACGCGTCCAGCCAGACGTGCAGGGCCTGGACGAGGGTCTTGCGATGCTGCTCGCAGCCGCCGGCGTTCTCGTCCAGGGCGTCGTATCGCGCGAGCAGCAGCTCGAGGACCTCGCGCGGCGTCGTGAACGCCCGATAAGTCGCCAGGAAGACGTTTATGTAAGTGGACTCCAACTCGCCGTCGTCATTCGCCAGGCTCTCGACCAGCCGCTGCACCGTGCCGGCTTTCAGGAAGCGCACCCTCACCGTCTCCCATTCCAGGTGCGAGATCTCGTCGTCAGAATCCTGCAAGGATCGAAGTAAGGACTCAGAATGTTGAAATCTTTTTTCGGCGTTCAAAGAAACGTACACTATCACTTGGCATTTTTATTTATTAGAAAGATTTATTATAGAATAGTTTATTATAAAAATTTATTATAGAAATTATCTCAGAATGTTTTTTCGGCGTTCAAAGAAACGTACACTATCACTTGGCATTTTTATTTATTAGAAAGATTTATTATAGAATAGTTTATTAGTTTATTATATTATAGAAATTA
>NW_021848537.1:1169085-1185410 GCF_003651465.1 Formica exsecta
AAATTAAATATAGAATATAATTTATTAAATATAATTTATTATAAAAATCAATCAAAAAATTAAAGAATCGTAAAATTAAGAGAAAATTCTTAAACGAGGAAACAGAGATTTTTTTATATGAAAATATGCGAGGAACGCTCACCGATGCCGAGAGACTCCTTGTAGGCCGGTGGTATCGGACCTTCTTCAGGTACACCGTGTATATGACGCCGTCGCCCCTCTCCTCGCCCCATAAACGCCACGTGGGCTGCAAAAGCAAAAGATCGAACATTGAACTTCGTCGTGAGCAATCCGTAATCAGTGGATGTTGCTGACACTAATGTGATCGATAACGAAGAAGCCTTCGGGGATGATCTACGCTTCTAATTTCATGACAGAACCATCTCCTGCCTCGAATTAATACGTAGAGCGATTAAACAGGATAATCTGGAGTAGACAGAAATGTTTCGCAATCCCTTCTCTCTGTGATTCAGTTGATTTATTTGTTGTGTCAAGTAACCGGGATTGATATTTTAGTAACTCTACTGTGAAATGCTGATTATTATTACCATTATTCAGTGATAACTAAATTTAGTTGAGAAATTAAAATTTTCCACAAAATTAATAATTACATATTGATGTATTAATTAAGTCAATATTATATATATTAATTATTGATGAGCAAAATTAATTACTATTAATATATATATATATAAGTATATAATTATCTTTATTTAATTGGTAAATTAATATAAATTATCCCTTCTCGAGACTGGCTTTACATATTACTGAATATTAATTTTTTCAGATACGCTCTGTCATTTCCAGCAAGTTTTTTTATAATCTTTCGAATTATAATTCGTTATATCTGTTGAAACAAAAAAGAAATATTTTGAAACAATTTTTATGCAAAAATAAAAATACAGATAAAACAAGAGATGAATGAGAAAAGCGTTAAAAGTGAACGATTAATATCTATTTCTATAAATCAAAATTATTAAAAGCAAAAAAAAAACCATAAATTTATATATTAATCTTTGATTTTTGATTTAATGAATAAATCATAAAAAAAATGAATCACGTTTATGCTTAGTAAATATGTGCTCACTAACATGTGTATATACATGCAAATGTGTTTTTCAACAGTGATATTCTATGTCAGCTAGTCTGCATAATTAATTTCAGCTTGATAAAGACTTACTCATAGCATAATGACATAACGCGTATGATAAACATAAAGGTAGTTATTCTTTGGCTAAGATGTCTCGGCTTATCATCTATGTGAAAAGAGATTGTAATTAGCAATTTTTTCCGCGAAACAATTCCAAACTAAAAATAACGATCAGCTTTGTTTCTCCGGACAGTTTAATATTAAAATCCCTTCTCTCTGTGATTCAGTTGATTTATTTGTTGTGTCAAGTAACCGGGATTGATATTTTAGTAACTCTACTGTGAAATGCTGATTATTATTACCATTATTCAGTGATAACTAAATTTAGTTGAGAAATTAAAATTTTCCACAAAATTAATAATTACATATTGATGTATTAATTAAGTCAATATTATATATATTAATTATTGATGAGCAAAATTAATTACTATTAATATATATATATATAAGTATATAATTATCTTTATTTAATTGGTAAATTAATATAAATTATCCCTTCTCGAGACTGGCTTTACATATTACTGAATATTAATTTTTTCAGATACGCTCTGTCATTTCCAGCAAGTTTTTTTATAATCTTTCGAATTATAATTCGTTATATCTGTTGAAACAAAAAAGAAATATTTTGAAACAATTTTTATGCAAAAATAAAAATACAGATAAAACAAGAGATGAATGAGAAAAGCGTTAAAAGTGAACGATTAATATCTATTTCTATAAATCAAAATTATTAAAAGCAAAAAAAAAACCATAAATTTATATATTAATCTTTGATTTTTGATTTAATGAATAAATCATAAAAAAAATGAATCACGTTTATGCTTAGTAAATATGTGCTCACTAACATGTGTATATACATGCAAATGTGTTTTTCAACAGTGATATTCTATGTCAGCTAGTCTGCATAATTAATTTCAGCTTGATAAAGACTTACTCATAGCATAATGACATAACGCGTATGATAAACATAAAGGTAGTTATTCTTTGGCTAAGATGTCTCGGCTTATCATCTATGTGAAAAGAGATTGTAATTAGCAATTTTTTCCGCGAAACAATTCCAAACTAAAAATAACGATCAGCTTTGTTTCTCCGGACAGTTTAATATTAAATTAAAATATAATGAAAATTCAAAAATATCGCGGATTAAAATATTAATATACTTATTAAGAGATATTAAGAATTTAATTCATTTGATAACAAGTTGATTTAAAATATATATGTATAGAGTGTGTGTGAAAAATTATAACTTATGAAATTTATATAAATATTTCTATTATATTAATGACATATTAATACAATAATCTTTCGTGTTCGAGAGACTTTGTTGTGATTGATTATGGAATAGATATTGGAATGCGATACGGACACCTCGCTCTTATTTGCTTGGCATTGAAATTCCGTAAATAAAGCAGGACTCAGAAGCCGTAAGGAGCTTAATGTCAGAATCGGGCGTGACAAATGCGAATTTGCGTTGACATAAGAGATTGCAACGAAGCCGTACATTCAAATCATAAGCAACAATCAAAGCGGCTGGAAAAAAAAGCGTGTCATTGCCACCTGGATTTTCTTGACATCTCTGAGAAAAGACTTCGCGGTAAAACGGCTGGAAACTATGGAGTTACGTTATACCTGTTTCCCTCGTATTTATCAAGAAAATTTAACTTTGTCACAGGTATTATTTAAAAAAAAATAGTTAAGGGAATTATATGATTTATTTTAAATTTTTATGTAGAATTATAGATTGAATTCGAAAATAAAAGAGAATTAATGCCGAGACGTAAAGTTAATGTAAAACGAAGTAATAATTAATTCTTATTAAATGTGGAAAATTCTTATTAAAATGCACAAAATATCTATTTTTGGCTATAATAATTTCTTCTCTTGATAAAAAATTGATGTAAATACTTTAAAATTAAGTACTATATTAATATTTAATTTATCTTATAATTTTTAATTTGATATAAATTATTTCTGATTTATTCCGTAATTCAATTTAGTCAACATGACAAAAATTTATCGCGTTAATAATTTTCAAGTAAATTTCAACAAAAAGAATTTTTCTTTTAAAAATTTATTACTTAAACTAATTAATTTAGATAAACAAATTTCTCGTGCGATTTAAATATTATTTAACATAGCTAATTTAAAAAGTTTAAGCAGTAAAAAATGTCTCGATGCTGTCGCGGTGCGAACGAGACTTAAGAGAAGCTGGGGGACCTCAAGTCCACCCGCTCACGCCCCGGAACGGCCGGGCAATTAGACCTGCTCGCAGGAGGAACCCGAGCGTAACTCGGGTCCCTCGTACCTGTGTGCTCGTCCTTGGGAATCGCTTCCCCGGAGTGTCGATTCACCATTGTTCCACTGTAAACGGCACGAGCCGGATCTCACGAGGCCAGTTTCTTACGCAAAGAGACGCGCGGGATATTGCCCGATCAAGGCTAAACCATAATTAAGAGAATTTCCGGTAACGTAAGTCATATAGAATTATGTGATATTATTAATCGATTGTCTCAAGATAATATAACGTTTTTTCCCCTCGAGATATTTCTAATTTTATTGGTGCAGAATAATTTGTATTTCCAAAGCAAATATTGTAGTACGTTTATTTAAAATAAATGATCGAATTCATGAATAAGGAAATGATTTCGCGACAATCGGGAGCAATGACTTCCAGCAACGAAATATCCGAATTTTAATGCTAGTCTCGCTGTAAACGGAATAAATATATCAAGGAAGTAGAGCCGTGATTCGCGTACGTCGGGAATCGATCGGCGACGAATGCAAAATTCACGCTATCACCGACCATAAGTAAATTGGCGGTGGTATAGCCAGATTGTTCGTCGCTTCTGAAACGTCGAGACATTTGTTGTGAAAATGGCGGATCTAGTTCCCCGACGGCGTCGCGGAATTTCAAAAATGTCCCGCCGGGGTCAACGGTCCGTCTCTCTCTCTCTCTCTCTCTCTCTCTTTCTCTCTGTGCGATCCCAAAATACACCCCATTATTCCCCGTCAAATTCCCGCGAAAAGCCACCATGGGATCGGCGGGGAACGTGGCTATTCGAGAGCAGAAACGCAGATGGTTGAAAGTCTTTGACGCCAGCTGCGTCGACTTTGTAAATCATATCCATCTAGATTTAAGACTGACGGTCAGAAATGTATATAGAATTTTTATCTTATCATTTTGACGTTTGTCTAGTGAAATTCGAGATCTGTCCCGGAAATTTTCCGAGACAATATATCTGATAAATAATGTATACACTCTATTATCTAGAATTTAGATAATAATAAGGATAAATAATAGATAATGATAGTTTTAATGATAATAACGCGAGACAGGTCACAATTGAAAATCTCTATTTTAAAAATTAATAAAAAGACTCGCTTTTAATAGCTTTACTAAAGGAAACTTTCCACGGCTGAATCATGGCTGTGCATTTAACGCAAATTATTTTCGCAGATTAATTCTTGTCGGACGATCGTCTTTTTCCATTCGGTAGACGATACAGTTCCGATGGCACTCTGACCCTGATTAAACGATCGGCATGCGTGTGTGAGAGCTGACATATATGTGTACAATTGGTGTGAGAATTGGTGTATGTGTATGCAATGTAATTCGAAGCACTCTATATTCATTACTTCCAAAGTTTCGGGCATGGAGATTAATATAATTACAATGCATCTACCGCAACTATATAAACGTAGTGCGCAATCCTGTTTATCATGCATTAATTTAAAGACGATGACGAAAGCAATGGAAAAAATTCACTATTTCCTTCGTGCATCTTAATATTATTATATGTATTCTTTTGTCGCAAAAACAATATTGCTAGCGCATGCAGATATACAGTGTATCGCGAGGAAAAATATTTCTCTAGATGCCAAACCTTTAATTTTAACTTCATAAATCTCTCTAAGATATATTATATATTGAATTGAAATCGGAATTTTATTTATTTTAATTAATAAATAATTAAGACTGATAAAAATATAAAGGAATTGATTAATGAGTAGATTTATTAAATGTTATATTGCAGGTTTCATTGTCTGCGTTAAAGAATTTTACGATTAAAAAATTTCTATTTTTCTCGAAAAACATGAAGAGAATATTATACACGATACACCCTATAAAAAATACAACAAATGATTACATCAAGCACACTTACAACAACAAAAGCGCTCATAAATCAATAAACTGAGAATATAAAATCACAGTCGGCACATACACGAACGAGAGATGATTTTATCGCGATCGATACGTTATCATCTCGTAATCTCTCGTCGGGATCCACAAACAAGACCACTTGCTCCTTCGAGAAATGCGCGTGCGACAAACGCGAGTCATCAATGAAACGAAGCCCAAACATCATATATAGAGGGATACAGCCATCCGTCCGGGTGTTTCTTTACCTGTTGCACGTACCACTGGGTGGAACTTTGGCACTTCCGGTGACCGCTTGGTTTGCAGGGTGCGCAGAGGAGGAGGGGAGCCAGTTTGTTTACCCCCTTGGCGGGGCGGACAGCGCCGGTCGCCGGTGTGGGCGACGCTGTGGGGCTCAGCCCGTCATCCCCCCCCAATACCGGCCACAGCATCCACGTGTTTTACCCTCTTTGCCTCCGCTTTCTCCTCTTCTACCCTCTTCGCTCGGTGTTAGCCCCCTTCAGTGCCCCCTCAATATTTTTTTCCTCGCAATGCCCTTTGCTCTTTTCCGATTCTTCTTCTTTTTCTTGTTTTTCCGTCCCTCGATACTCCTCTTTCGGACGCGATTTTCCTCCGGAGAACGATATGATACGACGCGATACGAGCTCTCGTGATGCCTGTCGCCGGCGAACTAAATCGACGTCTATCGACGTCGCGTCATCACGCCTCGGTGTCGATGACGACGGTGACATTCGCGCGCGATCGCTCGCTCGGGATACAGGAGCGTATCATCGTGTCGGGGAAGAAGCGTGTCTTCGATAGCCTGCAGCTGAAGTTTAAAGTTTCGATTGATTGAGCGCGTCTCGATAATCAATATTCGCGGAGTCACTTCGTCGTTACTTTGCAAATATGCAAAATAAAGTATAATTTTGTCATTATAATTCTAGCATAATAATCAATTATTGATTTTTATTTCTTTTTAGCATAAATGCACTCTCTTTTCTTCATTTATAAAGATATCGATTACAAATTTTTAAATAGCTTATAATTGATTCGTTTGCTAATTTATTTTTCAGAAAATCTGTGTGTTTTATTTTTATTCTAAATATCTAATATTGTCAATATCCGAATTTTTATTGAAATATTCAGAGACAGATCTAAATCATTCAGTCCTCGAAATTTATATAAATTTGAATTTTGTTTTTAAACATTTCAAATGTTTTATATATTATATATAGTATTTTTTATTCCGAATATATTTGAAGAACCCAGGTAGCAAATGCACGTCATTTGACGTCAAAATAACGTCATTAGTTGGAAAATTAAAAATATAAATGGATATCAATTTAAAAATATGTGTGTGAACTAAAACTCTTTAAGAGAGATAATCTAAACATTTTCAAATGCGTTTTAAAATGAATTGATTTAATTATGAATGACGATCATGAATACTTGCGACCCTGAGCAACAGAAACATAGTGATACATTTACGCTTATCGATGAGATAAATCATTCTTAGTTGAAAGCTTACACAGAGAGAGAGTGAAATAAAACAAATCTATAAAGAGCATTTTATTTCGCGAATGAAAAACACACACCTCCGCTTATCAATAGCTCTCGATAATTAATTAAATTTAAAAGGTCGAAGGTGACGTGCATATGTATTTCCGGTATGCGTATCGCGTAGGCAGGAATAACGATAAGATCCTTTGATTGCGTTACCTTTCGAAGTTAAAGGGCAACATACGAGAAATGCGTTGAAAGCCAAAGGGCATCAAACGATATTTTATCGAAAAAAGGGAAAAACGTATTACGGAAACGCAAAGCGATCACATTTTATTTTTTTCATTTTATCAAATACAAGTACAAATTATTATTTAATTATAATAATTATTCGCATTCAATTTATTTGATTAGTTTATAACGATTAAATTGTGTATCTTGTAAGATGGAAATTGCCGTTCTGATGAACCTGTCCGTGAGATATGATCTTAATATCAAGGGTTAAATGCATTTAGGTCTTTACAATGTGAAAATGTGACGCATTAATCTTTTCAATTGTCAATTTGTTACGTAGGTCGCCGACGCGTTTCGTTCCGCTAATGGACGATAATCTTCATTCCGCGAATTGTTTGTCGAGACTGTAGACACGATATTTTCATGCAGCGGATCGATATTGCAAAGCAGAAATAGAAAATCGAAATAACGCTGACAATGAGTGTAAAAAGAAATATTAATGTTTAATCTTTTGGAGTAAATATTTCCGGAATATTTTTAAAATATAATCTAAAAGAAAGCACGTATTATTATGCATTGAAGAGCGTAAAATCATTTCAGAAATATGCTTGGCGGCTATCTTTAGAAAAATGTATATCCAGAGATATCTTGCTCTCGAAATATTCTCTCGGAAAATAGAAATTCCAGAGTACCCTGGAAACATTCTATCTCACAAAAAAAAAAAAAAAGAAAAAAAAGAATTGGAATTATCAGGATATTCTTTGATTAACCATTCCCTTCGGTTACAGCTTTATATCTTCATTTTCGGAATAAAACTCGAAAAAGATTTTCGTGAAAAATTCTCTTCTATTTTGCAAACGAGATAAATGTCGACTTTGATTGCGGAGATAAAAATAAAAATAAAAAAAGAGAGAGGGAATATGTGCCCCGGACTCTCCGGGGGATTAGGCTCCTTTAATCGAGAGATACTTGATCGTCGAAATTCGATTATTGCTCGCGATTGGATTTCGCCGACTGGCACGAATGGGACGGACGTTCTATGACAGCGAGATTGGCCCTATTAAGTAGAATACAAACGACGATAAATGTGTCGATGCCCGTCGACGCCTCGTTCTGACAAACGATAAAACGATTAAATGATAAAACAAACGCCCCGTCCGTCGCGATCGCGACATGACACGAGAGACCAAGCCGTTTGTCGCAACCTTCACCTTTCTCCAAAAACGCGACACAAATAGTAAAAATGTCTCAATTTTATCATATATCAATTTGTCTTGATTAAAAGTAGTCCTAATACAAACTTTTTTCGATTTTATTCATTTTATTATAATTATTTCTGAATTAAAAACAACCATGGTATTGTCTTTTCTAAAGTCAAGTTAATTTTGTCATTTATTTTTAAATCAAATTTAATTATTATATAAATTTTTTTTAAATCTTGATCAAACTTTATTCATTAAAGTTCGATATTTAAGGATTTTATTTTATATCTCTTTTATATGCCTGTAAATAATTCTGAGAAAAAATTATTCTCTTATGACTTTTTTTTTCCTCGCGTTAGAATTGTATTATTTAGTATAATAATTAAAATTCTTTGTCTTTTATTTTGGTCGTAACAAATATTGAATATTAGAATAAATATATGACTGGATGAAGAATAATTTTAAATCAACTTTTTCGAATTTTTTGATTGAGTATTTAAAAGATAAATTGTTTTTCTGATTTTATTTCAATAATGACAGATATCGCAGTGACGTAGTGCTATCCGGGCTCATCTCACGAGGAGAGCACATGCAATTGGATTGCATTATGCAACATAAGCATTATCCATAAAGGGAGGCAGCGCGGCTTGTTTCGTGGCAGCAGGAAGTGCTTGACCCGTGTTAAGCATTTCGCGCTTATTTCTCTCTCTCTCTCTCTCATTTAATGGCTTTAATGGCATCGATGTAAAACCCTTCATTCGAGATGGGAAGCAACCTAATTGCTCCCGTTCCCGTGACGGGCCCTAAATCGGCCATTAATAATAATCGCTGTCTTCATTAATCCTCTATGCATTCATCCAGTGCATAGATTACAAATTTTTCTCTAGCTACGGGTTATTGATTTTTTGGAGAATATTTTATGAATGTCAACAAACGCTTTTCTGTGATATTTATTTTTTCAGGGATTGATATTGTCAGTGAGAATAATAACGACAATAAAAAATTATGATTTACATTCTTCCTCTGCTATATAAATAAATATAGCAGATATAAATTAAAATACAGATAGAGATATCTTTTTTTAAATATTAAGATAATTCAGGTTACCTTTAGTAAGGATAATCACATTTTTCATGCATTTTATATATGTATATTTGGGCAAATATTATTTATCTAGATATATTATTCGAAGTTTTGCTGATTTTCTTCTTTTTTGAATAAATATATGACAGAAATGCAAAAATGTCACGTGTCAGATACAATTAACACTGAGACAAATAGGCGTATTTTTGTGAATTGGGAAAAGAATACCTAACTAATGGGTTACTTGGTTAGTCATTCGTTAAGTCTATGCGTGAGACGCTTACACGTGCACGCGTGCATGTGTATGCGTATATTCGCACGACTCAACAATAACTGGTTAGAGTCTTTCAAGGTGTTTCTGCAACCAAGCCTAATGTTGCTCGGACGGAAACATTTTTCTACTGTATGATTTTTATCTCTTTCAATACATTATTTGTCGATCTTATTAATCCCGTAAAAGATGCGTGGACATTTTTCGGGATCTTTAAAGTGAAATATATGAAGAGTATATTTGTGAGAAAATAGATTGTTAAAATCAATCTTACCATCGTTAAACAAAACGATTGCTGTCTTGAATTGGGAAGCACGATCTCAAAATAGCAGCGAAATCGACAGCGGAAATGATATCCGAATGATTACATCGGCCGGGTAAAACAATGCACTAGATTTGATATAAAGAATTATACTGAATGAATGTATGTACGCGTTCGTAAAATTATTTTTACGTTTAAAGCGCCAAGGACAATCGCACTTTATAAAAGATTCTAGAGATATTTCTCTATATTTAATATTTGTGATATATGATAAAGCGAAAAGAGATATTTTCTTAAATTTTTACAAAATATAAAAATATTATTTAAAAAAAAAGTAGGTAAACCTAAGATTTTTATTTTTAACAAATACAGTTTCTTTATATCAAATTTCCGATAATTTTTACACTTGTCATTAATTGTCATAATTATTTTTATTATTAATTTTATTGACAAAAAATCTATTATTATTATTAATATTATATATTTTAATAGTATCACGCATTTTTCTCCCTCTCTCTCTCTCTCTCTCTCTCTCTCTCTCTCTGTCTTTCTTCCTTCTTGTTAATAAATTCTGAGTCCTCAAAAAGAGCGCATATTTAGATCATTTTTAAAATTATAAATAAAGATTTTACACTAGTACGGCGTTATTAGTATTATTATGTGATACGAGAAGTAAATAACGACGACAATGTTTCCAATGATAATTTATGTAAAGTATCGATTGCTCTAGGGAAGCAGATCCGATCCCGAAGAAAAAAGAAATGCGTCTCTTTACACAGGAAAATAGGAGTTGTAAACTTTTTGCTTATTATTTCTCTGAATTTCATGAATCATTATACAGCTGGATCGATTATAAACACGAGCAAAGTGCGTGCTCCAATGCACGTGATTCGAGCCACAATTGAAAGAAAAGAAAAGCTTTTTTCGTTGAATAATGTTAGTCTAATATTAATGAAAATTTTAAAAAATATTTAAAAAGTTTAGAGAATTTTTCGGAAAATGAAAAAATAAAATAAATTTTTTAAAAGCGATTTTAAAATCATAATTTTATAAATGTTCGCGAAATTATCGAACATCACTTAACAGGAATTAAAAAACACACTGATGGAGAAATATCCTTTGAAGTGAAGATTAGAAATATCCTTTGTTCCGATTACAATAGAAATTCTTCGATTTTCCGTTACAAACACGCCCGATGATCTCAGCGTCTCTTAATCACCTTCGTTTTTTTTTTTTTAATCGACAACGATGAAGTGACTCTCGCGCGGGATCGAAGGAACAGCTGCTCCGATTTTCGTTACCTGCGGATCGTGATTCAGGCCAGGTGCGAGTGGTCCGCGTGTGCGATCACCCGAATCGGATTTGTTCGAATCGCGAACTGTGTACGACCGGTTCTCACAAGAGAGAGAGAGGCCGAAATGACCGCGCCGTTTGCCGTCCCGACGCCGACTGACGCCGACCAACGACGCGGCGCGTTGCGTTGCAATGCGTGCAGTCAGTCGAGGATGCACTGACCACGCCGCCGCTACGCTAAGGTCAGGAACGTATCGTCGATATTCCGGATCCCGGGAACGAAAAATGGCAGGGATACATTCAAGGGGATCGATCTTACAATTAAAATTGCTTTATCTTTATCTTTATTAAATATTATAATTAGTATTAAATCATTTTTTTATCAAATATTATAATTAATATTAAATCATCTCTTAATTGATAATATAATTTATATCCAGAGAAAATGTTTTAATTGGATTATTTATTTAACATTTTTAAAACACTTTATTTTTTATAAATATATAGTTTTGTGGAATAAACAGAAGCGTGGTATCTAATTTATCTAATTTAATATTCTAATATATAATTAGGAAAAAATTATTTTCTTTTGCAAGATAAAATTTACTTACATTTGCGTTTTTTTATAAGAATTTCTAGAGAGTCGGTAATAAACTGGCGAAAATTGATATACATGAATGAATTTATTTTTGGCAGTCAGTAATCGTTTGAAGGATTCTATACGGATGAAGGATATAAAACGCAAGAATTTTAGTTCTTGCGTTTTATATCCTTCTGTTTGCCCGACGGGAACGGCTGCAGGATGTGCGGCACATGACAGACGCACACATGCATGACCGTTTGCGAGACTTTGATGAGCCTTTTCTACGCTTTCTACACACAATTCTGGAAACACGGAGGTCTTTTATGATTATTCGTAATCGCGTCTTCATCTAAAGATGATCATGTAAATTTAATTTGCCCCGCTGATCGACATTGATACAGCATCAATCGTATAAATGTCAAGAATTGATATCAAAACCATACGAATACCGATATTAAATTATATTATCACGAAGCTAGATATTTTTATTGCGATTTTTCTCGATAAACGATCAATGATTATTGATTATTTTTTTTGTAAATTTTTATGCAAATTAAGATTATTTTTTCAATTTTTGTTAAAATCCGATGCTAAAAACCAATGGAAGCTGCGAGAATCTCCTTTCATGGACGAAAGCGGAGACTCTTTCATCCCCATAAAACGACAGTCTGAGTCATCAAATCTTCCCCATATGTACTACCGTCTCTCGGAAAGAAAGAGCGACATTGTAAGGGTAGCGGAACGAATCCCAGACGGCCTCCATGAAATTGAACCGTAGGGAATAGTTGTCACAGATGCTATCTACCAAGGGCTTTTCCACAAGCATCCTTTCATAAAAATTACGGACGGCAAAAAAGAAATAGATTATTCTAAATAGTCGTACAAGTTTTTCCCCTAATAATTTTAGTAATATTAAAATTTTGAATTTAAGAATTTTAATAGTTCTATTTAAAGAACGTAAATTAAATTTCTGTAGAAATTTTTAATGCAATAATTTAATTTTAAGTTATTGTAAAATAGATCATTGGGGATTCTAATATTTAAATTATATTAAATAAATACTTTTGCAAGATTTTTGAATGTAGTTTTATCTCTTGGCAAAGCTAAGTGCGGTGATTGCGAATTTCATCAACTCACTCTTCAGAAAGTAATTCGTATGGCCTTTGATTGTTGCAATAAAATATTTCGTTCATATAAATACAGACGTCTTTAAAGGCGGTTATAATTTTCCAGCGATACCCTCGGGTTTGAATTCGAGCAGGCTATAACGATCGCCATTAATTTCTTTTGTTATCTGACAGAACTCGTGACGCCATTCATGACGCGTTTGTGACGTGGGAGAAGGCGTTACGCCGTCGTTGCGTCACCACAACGTCATTGTTATCTCGTGGGACGGGGCGACCGAATCGATATGCGCGCTCGGGAACTTCGTTAATTTTTATTTTAATCGAAACTGCTACTACGAAGCAGTTATTGCAAAATAAATGAAATACTTTTTTTATAATAAAAAGAAAAATATTAATTTAATATTAGAAATAAATTTAAAAATATTAAATTCATAAAATTTTAATAATTTTATATTCGAAGAGATACTAGAGAATTGATATCACGGATTTATAAAATAGCGAATGACCTCTTGCCGGATTTTTGGTAAAAATTTTGCCTCCGGCGAATTGACGTTCGTTCACCTCGAGACGTTGGTAAACTGCTTATTTTACTCTGCGGAGAGAAAGAAAGCGGCTTCTCAAACGAGAAGCTGAAGAAATTCTAGATTCGGGAATGGACCCCAGACGATTAACATATTTACAACTGGCTGCTGGACCTGTTTAGGCCCGTGACCAGAATATCCTCTTCGGCGTATTTTGAACTCGCAAAATATAAAAGAAGAGCTAAGCACCGCAGTGTTTCTTTTCAGTACATTTGTAAAGGCAAAAAAAAGAAAAAGATTTTAATGAGGCTTAAAAGAAATATTAAATATATTAGCAATTATTTATTTTGTCTGTTAAAGAAATATGAGAGAGAGAGAGAGAGAGAGAGAGAGAGAGAGAGAGAGAGAGAGAGAGAGAGAATAAACAAGAGAGAGAGAGAGAGAGAGAGAGAGAGAGAGAGAGAGAGAGAGAGCATAAACGAAAACATGATATATAAAATGTCTCGATGCTAGAAGCACTTTCAAGTTTATCAGGTTAATATACGCTTAAAGAAAGAAGAGAGACAGAGAAAGAGAAAGAAAAAAATTCCAGACTCTGGCATATATATACATATGTAAAGAGCCATAGAGAAGTGAATTCTCTCTGCGATTTCAAATAGGAGACGAATGCCACGTGCTCGATCAGTGGTAGTCAATCTATCTACGCGTTATCGCGTGTTGATTTTAATAAATAAATAAACTCCGTTACTCGAAAATCAAAATAAATTTAATTTGATAAATAATCATTGATGTATAAAGATCATGTGCCTGACAGAAGACCATATACGGAACATGTAAACAAATATATATGGCGCGCTTATAAACCATCATAGAATTCTAATATTTATTTTGTTCGGTAAAATTTATATATACAGTGATTAAGATATTTGTATGCTTGTGTAGCTGTGGATAAATCCGATTGTAATGATAGAGATTTCATCAAATGCAATCTATTAGACTCGCGGCCTCACAAAGTTCAATTTCTCGTTCCATTCAATTCGAGACGGTAGGAAAATCGCTTGATTAGCGAAAGTGTAGAAACTCGAGAGAACTTGATGCTCTCATCGTTTTACTTTCGTCCGTTGCCGCTCACAATAAAAGACACACGATCGCCGCGATAATTAAGCTCGACGAATGCGCAATTAAGTCTCGCGGTCGAGCGATCCAATTCGACCGACACACAATAGCCGCGAATTTACATAAGAAACCCACGTGGGCCCCATTTTAATACGTCGTCCATGCGCGAAATCATCATCGCGATTATTTTCAACGAGGGACCTTGAAGAGTTGCAATATTTCGTGGGAGAACGTGACTCAGAATCATGCGTGTTTCACGCGTCAACATATCTCCTCCAAGCTGTTTATTTTTTGATATAGAGACATAGGGGATTGTTTTATATTTTTATCGTATGTTATTGTATTTTATTATTCAATATTAATTTGTATTATACGTATATATTAAAAATAGAATTAATGTATTATAGTTATATTATGCTCGATTTTGTAAGTATTTTTTTGCGATATACTTAGTTAGTTTCTCAAAGAATGAAATTATGGTCTGCATGAGAATGATAGATAAGAAATCGAAATCGACAGTCAGGGGTTAAAGTTACGCGTAGTCAGACAGGATGACATTATCGCGATTACGAGGCTATTTTTTCCTGAGAATCGCTGACGGAAGCGATATATTGAAGTCAAGGTCGAACTCGTCGAAACAGTTAGCGGTTTCAAGTCGGTCAGGTCTCGACACCAAGTCAGAGTTAAAGTTCAATCCGGATGAAGCTAAAATACAGTTAATCCAGTCGGAATCACGTCGAAAAGTATCGTACTTTACGCCGCAAAATTCCGTTTTGTAATACTAGATACGTATAATATATCTGCAATTTATATAAAGAATATGCAAATGGATTATTGCAAGATTTAATTTATAAACTTATGTTTGCAATATTGATATATTTTTTTATTCTTTAAAATATTAAAAGATTTACTATTTTTGAAAGTCATGAAATTACGAAAAATTGATTAATTAATTTTTGCAGAAATATTAACTAACAATATGTTATTAACATCTGATTTTTACTTGAATTAAAAAAATTTATTTGCCACATATAAGATATAAAAAAATAAAATTAATTCTTAAAATATATTTAAAATTAACATAAAAAATAAAATATTATACCGAGCGAAAAGATAATTAATATCTTTAATTTTACGTCATAATTATAATAGATTTTGCACAACTCGCGCGACGACTCGTATCTCGAAAATATTTTTTACATGATAATTTAATTAGCTTCTTTACTTTATATATGCGTGTGTATGTACACACACATATATTGTTCAAAATGTGTGTTACATTTCCTTACGTGGGCTGCAACCTTAAGCACAAGTATGCCACATGTGTTGCATTCAAACAAGCAATTGGGCTCCGCGGAATGCTGGCGAGAGCTGCTGACGGTCAAACATTTGTATAAACGATCGGCTTGTATGTATAATAATGGTTCCAGCCGAGAATCAACAATACTTCAGACGAATAAAGAACAAAATTTCCATTAGTTCGTTCTGCATATATTTAGCACGTCAATACACGGCATTTTCCAGTTTTTTTTTTAAATATTAAAAAAACAACCGAGTACATCTATTTTTTTTAAACACGTTTTAAACATTTTTATTGTGTATAATATATTTAATTATATAATGGTTCAGAATCAACAATACTTCAGACGAATAAAGAACAAAATTTCCATTAGTTCGTTCTGCATATATTTAGCACGTCAATACACGAATACACGGAGTTTTTTTTTTAAATATTAAAAAAACAACCGAGTACATCTATTTTTTTTAAACACGTTTTAAACATTTTTATTGTGTATAATATATTTAATTATAATAATTATTTTTTTTAATAAAAATATTTTT
>NW_021848537.1:1194381-1200202 GCF_003651465.1 Formica exsecta
TTTTTATAATTTTATAATATTGTTATATAAATAAAAACATCATTTTCTCTCTCTCTCTCTCTCTTTAATTTTATATAAGTAATTATATATAATTGTATAAATTTTTAATAAGCGTAGACATATCTAAAGCAAAATAATATCGAGTATCTAATCGGTTTCCAGCTCCAACTTAAGTAAAGCCTTCGCAAGATTAAATTAGTCGTGCAAACTTCAAAGAGAAGCTTGAGTCATTTAATAATTGTCACGATCATCGCATTGAGGATCACTTAGCCTTCTTCGGATGTGAAAAACGTGTTAATCGCTTTAAGTGAACCTAAATACCCGGATCGGGGCTAAGTTTTCTATCGAGGCGACTGTAAAGGCTATCCTCCTTTGTGTTTCATTCTTGGTTGATCTCGCTTCGGCAATCTCAGTTACAAGACATTTCTCCGCACGACATGTTGGGTTTGAAATATATATCTCTCCGCGCGAATAGAATGATTGCCCCAATTGAGAAGATAAGATACAAGGTGTGCAGGAACTATGCGTACGTTCCAGTTTATACTCGCTCGAATCGATCTTCTCACGTCTCGTCCCGTGAGAAAGGCGGATATCCATTCTGAATTCGCGCCACGGAACGAGAGGAATCTCTTTTCCTTTCCGCGACTCACGCTCCTTCCATCTCTATACAACGTGCGATTCTTTTCGCACGTCGGAATCGCGAAAGTACCTTGATATCGTGGTACGCGCCATCGCGGTTTCTCTACAAAAATGTAACGCGCGATAAACGATAAAGTTTTATCAAAATATCAGACTAAATATTTTCTGTCCAAAATTATAATATAATTTATAGTATAATATATTTTTATTAATTATTTTAATTTAATATAATATCTCGTGATAAAACCTCCATATCTTTTGCATATATATATGAGAATATTATTACTCTATTTTTTCTCCATATTATATCAAATTTATTTTTCAGATATTACAACGAAATAATAGTACACTAAATAATCTTTTAAAAAATTATAGATACATAAACGCTTGTAATTATAGGAATATATATATATATATTTGTTTCTCAAAAAATTTCACGCGACCGTTCTGGAGGAACGCCAAGCTCCATTCCAGGACCATATACGATCCGACCTTAATTTTTCCTCGTACATTTTCCTTCGCCTACCTTCTGGTTACATTCCGCGACGCGCCTCGTTAGACTTGACACGTATTACTTTGCATTCCTGTAAGCGTCAAGCAAGAAAGCAAAATGCGATTCGCCGGAGCGGATAAACCGGCCCCATCGTGAGATTTCCAAATTGGAACACTCTGCTTTTCCGATTTGTTGCCGAAACATTTTCGGAAAGTGGAAGATTTATCTGTCTTGTAGGAACGAAAGGGAGCGTCCGAATACCTAAGGATATATTACATGTAATCGCACCTCAAGTATCATTAAATTCAGAATCTATTCTAATTATTTGCCTAATAATTTATCTAATTTTAAGACATAGAAATTGATCGTTACTAACTTTTGAGAATTATAGTAATGATAATAATTAGGCACGTTAACAAATTACAATTATTTAATATATTTGAATTTTTATATTGTATTAATTAATATATAGGTGTGTCGAAATTTTTCCACACTTTTTTAAGGAAAGAATTTATGTGGAATCGTTCGAGAGGATAATGTTATACTTTTGTCACTTTTAAGGCCCAATTTACGTGGAAACCTCTTCATGTTTAATCATTTAAAAATTAATCCATATAATTTGACGTTTCCGTTGAAAAGAAATCACTCAATCGATGAAAATCGCGGCGACTATTTTGAAATACACCTGGTATTTACGCAGCTTTCCGCTTTTCGATACGATAACGAGGCAAAACGACGTCGTTGAGATCCAGGATGAGCATCTATCACAAACGCGAACGGCCTACTCAATACGGATACGTTTCGCGCCGAAGCATTCGTGATAAGTCGATATTCATGGAAGCACGACATGTCAAGGTCTAATGTCAAGCGGTCTCGAGGAGGATAATATATCATTCTTAATTTTCCATGTACATTATACGGATATCGAGCCATCGTTACGGAAACGTTTCGTCAATAGAGAGTCATTGAGTTGTGCTTCGCAAACCTTGACATTTAAAATACAGATAAGGGCACGCGGTAACGAACGGGAGGAAACGCGCGACGTGCGACTGCGAAACTGCGATTGTGATTTAGGAGTTGTCGCAATCTCGACTACAAACTGCGCCGAAAAGTTACGAAACTTTGGAACGCGAAATAGAGAAGACATTTTGTGCAACTGCGCCGAGCGGATGTAATAAAGATACAAATTGTGTGTTGTGCGAGGTGTGATGCAGAAAGGCTCGGCGCGTGTAAATGTCGTTGAAAAAGCGACGACGGAAGTGAAGGTAGAAATCGATCAGCGGAGCCAGTCAAGTGTATGTAAATTCTTATATTAGTTCAGTTTAACTGCCACGTAATTACGAAGCTACAATAATGAAATTTTTTTATTGACTAAATTCTTTACAAACTGTTTTCCTTATTTTAGAACTTTCGCATAAATCGTATCAAGAATTTAAAAAATGTGAAAAATGTTTTCCGCTTATTTTATATACAATAATTAATTATTTGAGACTGGCTTGCATTTTCTTGTAACTGTTTTTTTAAAGAAATTTACGGAGAACACTGTAAATACTTCAAAAGAGCATTCTTATTAATTCTCAAGTTTTAAAAGTATTTCAGAATTTTTAGTGCTTCAAAAAATCTTTACAAATATTTTTGGAACACCAGAAATTTTAGAATGTCTTTTCCGAACATGGTTTTTAACAGTGATATTAAAAAAAAATTAAATATGTTTTTTGGATATAAAAAAATTGAGAGAGAGAGAGAGAGAGAAAGAGAGAGAAAAAGTAATTTAAATACCTCTTTTATAAAAAACGCAGAAAAAATTGTTATTATCTCTTCATTAAGATAAATATTTGTTGTTGCACATGCGAATTTATAATTACTAAGTTTAAGAAACTTTATATTAAATTTTATTGGTAAAATTATCAATGCAAATTTGCCGAAATAGAAAAACGATGGCGAACTAATTCGAGGGCTGTAGTTTCTCTATCGATCGCGTCTTGAGGCGTCGCACCTCCGGCCACGAAAATGCACGGTTCGTGACCGCGTTACGTCAGGAACGGGCTTTCAAATCCAACCACAATCCTTCCACGCGATGGCAAAAGAGATGGAATAAGAGAAACAGAGAGAGAGAGAGAGAGAGAGAGAGAGAGAGAGAGAGAGAGAGTGGAGCAGAATAGGCTTGGAATACATTTTCATATCTTAGAAGCTACGTCAAGAAAACTGAATAAACAAAAAAAAATTAAATATGTTTTTTGGATATAAAAAAATTGAGAGAGAGAGAGAGAGAGAGAGAGAGAGAGAGAGAGAGAGAAAAAGTAATTTAAAAACCTCTTTTATAAAAAACGCAGAAAAAAATTGTTATTATCTCTTCATTAAGATAAATATTTGTTGTTGCACATGCGAATTTATAATTACTAAGTTTAAGAAACTTTATATTAAATTTTATTGGTAAAATTATCAATGCAAATTTGCCGAAATAGAAAAACGATGGCGAACTAATTCGAGGGCTGTAGTTTCTCTATCGATCGCGTCTTGAGGCGTCGCACCTCCGGCCACGAAAATGCACGGTTCGTGACCGCGTTACGTCAGGAACGGGCTTTCAAATCCAACCACAATCCTTCCACGCGATGGCAAAAGAGATGGAATAAGAGAAACAGAGAGAGAGAGAGAGAGAGAGAGAGAGAGAGAGAGAGAGAGTGGAGCAGAATAGGCTTGGAATACATTTTCATATCTTAGAAGCTACGTCAAGAAAACTGAATAAACAAGAACAACTATAAATATATATTATCACTATATATTACAACAAATGTAAAAATGAAAAAGGACAAGAAGAGAAAGAAGAAATAAAATGGAATAGATTTGTATTAGAACGTATTTTTGTATCCTGGAGAATTTAGTATAAATATCTACAATAAATAATAAAAAAAAAATCTAACGTACAATTAAACAGCTATAGATGAACGGCGCGGAGTTTATGCGTGGGAAACAGGGACGTTAAACCGCGAGAACGGAACGTGGGGGCGATAACAAAAAAAGAGAAAGGTATGATAATTACCAAGGATTCGTCCCCATTGTCAGCGCTCATAGCCCTCCGCTGGCACTAGAGGACCCCGAACTCGCTCCTCGTCTTCGTCGTCTTCGTCGCCGGGTTGCTCGTCGCTCCTCTTCGCGGCTTCGCTTCCGGCAACAGCAACACGAGCTCGTCATTCTGCGTCGAACTCTATCTCCCGAACGGGAAGGTTGTTCCCGAGGGATTCCGCCTTTGACAGCCGCTCCCAGTTTAATCTGTCATCCGGCATCGCGCCACGACCCGGATGATGTTGAAGAATAACTTCTTTTTCTTCTTCTTTTTACCGATTTTTTAAAGAGTATCGGGCAAATCAAGAACTATTATAAAAATTATTATTGACTTTGAAATTTTTTCGGAGCAAAAACAATGAAGAGGAAAAAAGGCAGAGATATTGAAAAAAATAGAGAAATAAATAGAAAAAAGGGATGATTTATGAAAATATTAATTGATTGGAGTAATTGTGGTAATAATATTAGCTATAATAACGTAATACATATTATACGTATTATAAGTAAGAAAAAAATGTAGGAGATGATGGTTGAATAACAACTATGGAGTAATTTTTTATGATATTTGGATTATGATTATGTTAGAAAGGAGAACGTGTATTGTGCAATTGGATAAAGATTACGGGGATCTAGGGATATAGGATCATAGTGGCCGAATAGGGATATCCTATGTCAGGTAAGAAAGGATAACTAGGGCTATAGTATCGATTATATGATTTCGTTGGCTTTTAGGAATATAGTTTACACCGCATTCCGAAATATATCTTCGTGTACTTCAGTCTTTCTCTTCAGAGAATGCTTTCTTCAAGAGCGAAATAAAAATCCACGAAAGCTTGGAGCTTGAGAACGAGATGGGGAATAGCGTTGCGGGAGAGACGAGGAGAGGACACTGACACATGAAACGTCAACGACACCTTCGGGCACGTCGTCGCTCTTCTTTCCCTCTCTCTCTCTTTTCTTCTCTCCTTGACATAACGAATTTTCCCTCGGAACTTCACTCACTTCACAACACCAAGTAATCCTCGAGGTCCGTATTTCACTCCAATACGTTTGTTGAACGATCGCTGTATCGAGGCAGATCACAAACGCAAGCGAGGACGAACAGGCGGCGACTTCTCTCTCTCTCTTTCTCTCTCTCTCTCTCTCTCTCTCTTCCTCTTGAGCGAGTGCCGTTCTCCGAGAACGATCGGAACGGTACGGTACGGTACGGGGGATCGGAGATCGGGGGGAAAAGGGGGCTCCTCGGATTCCCCTCGTTTCAGTTTGCAAAAGGAAAAACCAAGGGGGGACTAGGGCACGCGAGTCGCGACGCGCCAGGAAAATCGCCAGCCGAGAGAAGTCGAGGTTCCCTCGCGAGTCGGATCTCGCTGTGCGACTGTATGGTTAACCGTCGTCACGCCGGAGATGTACCGGAGGTGTGTGACGAACTTTTTCCCACCAGACGAGACACACGGGGTGGGGGGAGGGCAGAGGAGGTAAGTTACGACGGTACCGCCATTTGTTGTAACGGCGGTGGTCCCCTCGTTTTACCGAGGAGAGTGTTTTCAGCGCTGGATCGATGCACCTCATGGCCCAACACTTATGGATTAAAATGACGCCTGGATTTGAAAAAAAAAAATTTTTTTT
>NW_021848537.1:1200240-1218519 GCF_003651465.1 Formica exsecta
GTCATTCTTTTAATTAATGCCATCAGGATTTTAATTGAACGAATATTTTATTCGAATCTTTATTGTTTAAATATTTAATATCAAGGCTTATAAGTTGCGAAATAAATAAAATAATTAAGATTCTGAAAATAATTAAAATCCTTTTTGATATCGGAAACAAAACAACGAAGAGATAACAATTTCAGGCAGAATTTAATTTAATTATAAAAGGAACATTTTTTATGTGTGAAAAATTTGAAAAAAAAAGTAAATCAAATTTTCATAATTTAGAAAAATTTACTCTCTTTTGTAAAAATTATATGAACACCCAATCTCTTGTTTATTTTTACTCTATATTGCTCTTGATATTTTTGTAATTCCTGTTAGCTTTATCGCAAATGGCGGTGGCTTACCAGCTTGTCGGTTTAGTCATATCCGAGGCTTCGTTCAAGGTTTCAAGTTTATGTTGATGTCGTGAAGAAAGAGGGGACTTTACGCGCCATGTTTAGAATCGCTATATCGCTTTGCCATTTTTGTTGCTGGTTTCTGAAGAGAATAAAGCTATGACAGCCTTTCCATTTTTAGAATCGTTCATTGAGAGAATATAATCTTAAATATGGCACGCCCGAAATTATGAAGCATTATTATATGATGATCTCTAAATTCTTTTTTTGTCAAAATCTCTACTCCCGCTTTTATACACGAATTTTATTTAACCCGCATTTTATTCATCTTATATGAATAATTTTTAATATTTTACTTCTTCAAATCGATCATAATGATAATAATCCAAATTGATTTAATACTTAAAAAAATAATGATATGCACTAACAAATATTTTTTTATAAAAGATTTAATAATCTAAATTATTTTAAAATGATTATAAAAATATGAAGAAAACTCAACCGTACTAGAAAAACTATCATAAAGGTTTCAAAAGGGAATAGATGGGATGGATGGGGGAAAGAGGGACGAAAACTTTCTTTTGAAAAAAGTTAGGGGTTTCTGTCAGTGAAAGATGGTAAGACACATAGATCTTCTTGTCGCGCTTTTAGCATTAAAAGATGGCTGCTCGATGCAAAACTTACGTCATAAAAGTTTGAAGCTTGTAAATAGAGAAAGAATTTTTTATTCTGTTGAATTAAATTTTTAAATCCACAAATTTTTTTTCTGTCTTGAGAGAAAGGATAGTTTATCCAGCCGCTTTTAACGCTAAACGCGCGTCAAGATGTAAAGATAGAAGACACTTAAACGACAGACATTTAGACGACAGACAGATAAGAGACGTTTTTCACAACATTTAATAAAACGCTATCAACTATGTATGCCTCTTTTTTACTCAAATACTCTAAAAGTTACTTACATACGTGTATAATTTTTATATGATTTATTCTTTTTTTTCTCAATGCCATGCGCGCGGACGTGTCACATATCTTTTGCACATTTTTGACGGAAAAACCCCCGCACTTATGCCCCTTTTGCCTTTATTTCTCTCTCTCTCTCTCTCTCTCTCTCTCTCTCTCTTTCTTCTTTTTTTCACCGTTTTTTTCATTAGCAATTTTTACCTTTCGCTCGTTTTATTAGGCACCGATCATCGATGATGAACACAGTAAGGTATGACAGCGCGATTATGGAGCGAAAAGGAAAAAGGAAACAAAGAAGAAAAGAAGAAAAAGGGTGCTTTGCGGAAATTGACACGTCCGGCTTCTGTACGTGTGTATGTATGCATGTCCCTGCCTATACGTTTGTGTATATGTGGACGTGTATAAATTTAATACTATCGTCGTATCGTTTACATTCTTGCTTATATATATATATAAATTTATATATATATATATATAGTACTTCAATTAATCGTTGACACAGCGATCAACGTCCCGGGATGCGCTAAAGAGAGGTCCGTTTCTCTCGAAATATCTTCTACGGGGTGATTGATTGGTTGGATCGATTGAGGATGATGGGCGTGCAAAAGAGATAATAGTCGGCGTGATGATGATGATAGTGATGTTGTGTTGTGCTCCTCGCGAGCTTTTCTCTTTCGACCGTACGTTTCTTCGCGAAAAGCCGAGCTCAAGCGCGAATTTCCTTCTTTCTCTACAACTTCTTCTTCTTCTTCTTTATCTCGTCGTAATTGTTAAATTTTTTTATCCGTTCACATTTTCGAAAAAAGCCTTCTTTATTTAGAGAAAAGATCGCGTGATCAAAGTCGTATAATTACATAGGCACCATAAAATTAATTACAAATGTTAATATAATAATTACAATTGTACATGTGATGTGTATTGACAATTTCAAATGAAAAATTTCAAATCTATCGAGCGCCAAATGATAGAAATATAATTACTACATAATCGCTGTACATATATAATTATAATTAATAAAAATTTTTTAAAAACAGGCTTTGACAACGCATATAAGATTAACTTATTTTGATTCCTAGAACAAACAAGTCAATTTTTAAATCCTTGATCGAATCATGGTCCGTGATGATGAAATAATAATATCATTTACAAAAATAAAGAATTAACAATTATGTATACATTTTAATATACTCTCTCTCTCTATATATATATATATATATATGTATATACTCTCGTCCTTTCTCTTCTCTTCCTATATTATTTTTAATTATAGATATAAAGAATTGCACGCGTAAAAAATGCGTTTATTCGAAAAAATTTTGTTTCCAGGCGCTCGACGCGTTTGAGATTTTCCAGGTTTCCTCGCCCATCAATTCACGCTGGATATTCGCGAGAAAAGAAAATCGAAATCCGCGCTTTGCAGTCGAGATAATCATATTAAAACACCATTCGCAGTTTCTATATTGACCGGCGTAAAAAAAGTCCCGCATACAATTTGTTCCTGAATCCACGAACTTAGTGGCGGACATTTCTTTTCCCTTATTTTTTTTTATATGCACAAGTATCACAATCGCTCACGCTCGTCTACGAATACATCATGTATATACGTGTGCTTTTTTTCGTTTTTACTTTGTCGTCGCGTTCGCCGTTTTTAAAGGGCGATGATCTCAGCCAAATGCTGTTGCGTCTCGAAATATCGCTCTAGAACGATACGTTTTGCTGCTCTAACGAATTGAAAGATCCGCAGTTTTTTCTTTTTTTTTTTTTTTTTTTTTAATTTTAATATATATAAAAATATGGAGAATTAATTGTATATAAAATTAAAAAATATTATATTAAAAATATTAAACTTCTATATAAAATACGATTGAATTAATGATTTAAATATTAAAATTTAACTACATTCCAGAATGGTTCTTTCGAATTAGAGCCAGCAGATTCGCTCTAGATAGATATTAACTGTGAATCGCAGCCTCTTCGATTCGAGGCTAGTTTTAAAAAGACCCGCTTCCGGTCCTACGCTTAAAAGTATTAAAGTTAGATATTATAAACTGCAACCTATAAGCTGATCCCATGTTATTTCTTGGTCACAACCTCGTTGAAATCTTTTTCCCATCATTGCTTACGGATCACTCTTGAAGATTCTCGACGAGAACTCGAGAACTCGAAGAATCAATCTTTCGAAACCTTGCGAGCTCAAATTTTCGTCGTCTCGTTTGATCACGTCGTCGTCGACCTATATACCTGAGATACGAATCATTTAAATTCACAATCTGTAATCATTTCCTTATAAATTTTATCGCAAACAAAAATCAATTCTCGATTGCAATAAAAAGTTGTAAAAAGTCCTTCAGTTTGCGAAGTCAAGCGGTTCCAGCCGGCTATCTCTCTACAGATCGACGAGGATGTCGACGATGACGTTACGAGTCTCTCCATCCCGGGCGGACGCACACGTCGTAGCCGCGAAATTCTCTAATGATTTTCTCTCGAAACCCCTCGTCAGTCTGATTCTATGGCCCCTATTCTTTCCCCTCGGAGGGCACCGTTATCTTTATTATCGCGCAAGGCGCGAATTATTGGTAAATTCCAAAAATTTTCCCCGTCCCTTTAAATCGTCCTTGAAGTCCTCGTCCTCGAACTTTCTTCTGGAATGTCGTTTTTGTCAAGAGATGCAACGCACTTCAAAATTTTAATTTCTTTACAATATTTATCAACGCTATAGTATAGTTTAGATATTAGAAATTGAGAATAATTAATCTACTAAATTTTATAATCTAATTAAAATTTTTTATATGATATAAATTTTTTGTTATAAAATATATTGAATAAATTATACATATATATATTTTTCTGTAATCATTTCCTTATAAATTTTATCGCAAACAAAAATCAATTCTCGATTGCAATAAAAAGTTGTAAAAAGTCCTTCAGTTTGCGAAGTCAAGCGGTTCCAGCCGGCTATCTCTCTACAGATCGACGAGGATGTCGACGATGACGTTACGAGTCTCTCCATCCCGGGCGGACGCACACGTCGTAGCCGCGAAATTCTCTAATGATTTTCTCTCGAAACCCCTCGTCAGTCTGATTCTATGGCCCCCATTCTTTCCCCTCGGAGGGCACCGTTATCTTTATTATCGCGCAAGGCGCGAATTATTGGTAAATTCCAAAAATTTTCCCCGTCCCTTTAAATCGTCCTTGAAGTCCTCGTCCTCGAACTTTCGAAGGAATCGGGCGGAAATGGACCCTCTCGGGAGTGTATTAGGGTATAACCGGAGTTTATTTTTGTATACTTGAATGAACTCCGTCATTCGGATAAATCCTTCCTGAACAAAGGGCTCGAAGAAAATAAACTCTTTCGAGCATTAAAAAGTTATTTACGTACTTCCGATGCGAATTCGGTATTCAAATGGATCTGTTTCCGCGCGAGAGAGAGAATTTTTCTATTCTTAAGCGGACACGGTCTCGACCATGGACTTTTTGATAATCTCGCCGAAGTTCTCGTCGCAATCCTCGGACGTGCTCTCGGACTGTTGTTCGCCGGCGACCTGATGACAGGGTTCGACGACCATCTCCGCGATCTTGCCGGTAGCACCACCGTGACCGCCCCCGTGAGGACCATAAGTACCGTGATGCTGCTGCGGCTCGTGCATCTCGCCGTAATACGAATACCTGCCACTGAGCAGATCCGAGAAGGACTCGAGTTTGCCCTGCATCTGCTGCACCACCGTCGTCCCGTTCATCGGCTGTACCGAATTGGTGAGATTCGTGTACTGCGCGGTGCTCGTAGCCTCGTCCTGAGCGAACACGGTCGCGTCGTAGGACGAGTGTTGCTGCTGCTGTTGTTGCTGCTGACCTGGTGGTGGTGGGGCCGGTGGTACTTGATGGAGCTGCGCGGTGCAGTTACCCTGAAGAGCGGCACTCGCGGCGTCCTGGGTGCCGCCGTAGGGCCCGTAGTGCGCGAAGGCGGCTGGATTGGGCGACGATTGGAATTGCGGCGGCGGTGGCGGTGGCTGGAATTGCGAGACCCTCGACGTGGACGGCAGATTGGCGTACGGCGAACTCACGTAATCCTGATATGAAGATTGCTGGAAGCCCATGCCACCCCCGGCGCCGCCTCCGCCACCGCCATTTTGCGCGCCCGTCGAGAAACTCTGGAAGGCCTGGCCGAACTCAGGATGCAGCTTCCGCTGTACCGCGACCGATTGGCTGCCGTCCACCGCGTCCTCGCTCGCGTAACAATCGTCCCTGATCGCGTACAGGTCTAAACTGTCCTCCCTCGTGCCGGGCACTTCCGGTTGACAGCCAGCTGTCACCACGCCGCCCTCGTGACCCGTCTCGTAGTGCAAGGTCGTGAATCCGCCTCCGCCCCCGGGACCCGGGATCGCGCACGCGTCGCCGCTTCTGCCGGCGATCTCCATCCCCAGGGAATCGATGTCTCTCAGGGAACCGCCATTACCCCTCCCGCCCTGCCTCTGATTGTCCGCGACTTGATCCGCGTGCTCGCCGCCGCCCTCCTCCTCGCGCTGCTTCTTCTCCAGCTCGAGTCGCATTAGCGTGTGAATAAAGTGCGTTCGCACACGCACCGGATTAAATTCGATTCGGCCGGAGCTGTTGGCGCAACCGTCTCGCGTGCAGCCGCAAGGGAAACCCGGTCGGTCCACCTAAAAATCGAATTGAATGAAAAATCATGCCTTAATATTTAAGAAATCTCAGTAAATCCTCAGAATCATAAAGATAAATTTATTGATTTCTTTTTTGTATGCTTTCTGCATGCTTTATTCATATGTTTGTTTTTTTATGATATTATTTTATGATTTTTTTATTTCAATTTTTATAATCTAGCAAAATTTTTGAGTCACACAGTTGAGTATTTTTTCCATTAGTTAAAATTGACTTTTAGCAAGTTACAAAACAAATAGTCGTTTTATGATATACCCTTTTTGAATCGATTCAATAAATTAATCGATTTCTTTTTCTATCGATATTTATAATATATTGTCTTTTCGTTAACAAACTTTTTTTTAACATAAAAATTAATAATTTTTTGTTTATTTTTGATCCACTTTTAAGCCTTTTTAAATAATAATGTCCTCTGTTAATTTTCAAACTGAGAAAAAATCGATTTCAATTTAATCTATTAATCCTCAGATTTTTTTTAATCAATAAAACTAATTTGAACTGAATGTGTTAATAAATGGAAAGATTAATCACTAGAAGAGTCAGTGACTTCTTACAAGAACTTTAAAAGATTAAATCCAAATTACACATAAAATATTAATCTCGAAGCAGAGAAAATTAAATCTATACTCCTCTGGAATTTTTAAGAAAGTAGGTCAGATTCTCTCTTTAATTTTTCACTTCCCATCCACTCGGGATCACAATTTCTTAAATCTTACATGCAGATCTTGACGGAATCCCTTATTAAAATGATCAAGAATAGAAGATGATCATCTCATAAAAATAGACGGTATTAATTCCAATTGTTGCCCGACCGACTTACTTGACACTTGACGTTGGCCCTGCTGCAGGGGCAGCTTTCGGGGTCGCAGTATCCTTTGCAGCCGCATCCGCAGTGTTCCCTGCTGGCCCGTATGTCGCGACACTCGTCCTTCTCGACGGCGTCTATCCTCCGCACCCCGGCGTTCCTCAGCATCACCCGGCGCTGCCACGTCGGCACCGGTTGTAGAAAATAATAACTGTCGATGTCGAGCTCCTCGGTGTCGCTGGGCTCCTCGTCGGTGTCATCACTCGGATCCTCCGAGCTCGACGCCGTCTCGGTCACGCAGCTGGTTGCGCAGTTGCGCTCGGAGCGCAGCTGCGCGAGATGCGCGCGATGAATTCGCCTCTGCTCGGCCGCGTGCTCCGACAACGAGAACCTCTCGGCGTGCGTGTGGGTGGCGCTCATACCCAGAGTGCTGCCGCCCTAAAATAAAAAAAAAATCCATTGCGTGAATAGTGTAATAATATAAATATTTTTTTATCAATATTATATATAAATTATTTTTATAAATATTTTTTATGTACTTTGCGAATCTCCCTTTTTGTAGAAAGGTCTCTCTAAAAGAGATTTCTTTATTTTCTTTTTGATAATAATAGATTTATAAATTGTTAATTGAAATACTGATATTAATAAAAAAAAAAAGTAATGTGTGTGATAAATGTAAAAATAAAAGTAAAATATAAGTACACTATTAGTAATAAAACGAATCATAGTATCATGATATGTCATATCAGTGAAAAAATTCGTTCGCTTACTTTTGTACAGCTAACGGAATCCCTTATGGCTGAAATCAATAAAAGACATCGTATCGCGATGCTATAAAATTTTATTTTAAAATGATGGCACACAAAAAAGTAGAATGGTGTCTTATACGAATTGAATGGTGAGCATTATCATGTTATGATTGAATGGTATTATAAATGATGTTGGAGGGAGAAATCTAAAAAAGAGATGTTTCACATGAAAGCGATTGAAAGAAAAAGAGAAATTGATTTTCTTACATAATCTTATATGATATCTTATATAAATTCGACAGCCAATATTCCCGTGGTATCTTAAAATAATATTACAAATAATAGTATGTGTTTTTTTTATTACAAGAAACTTTAAAGCATATGCGCGGTAATGTAATTAAAAACAAGAAATATGTTTCTCTATTAATTAGATATTTATGTACTAAGGAAAGAGATAAGTAAAATACATAAATAGTAACAAATAATAGGTAATTGATAATAAATAAATAAATACATTTTATTATATCAGAGCAAAATGGGGCATAAAAATACACAAAATTTAGATATAACATTTAATAAATTAATTAGAAATACAACAAGACATTTGAAATAAAGATACAAAAAATATAAAAAGAGAAGACACGCATAAAATTGCTACTTAAAAATTAAAAAAAGTGAGAAAGGGAGAGAACAATTTTAGGACTTACCTGTGAAGGTACACAGGTAAAGCCCTGCGTCCTGGGGAAGTAATAGACTGTCACTGCATCAAACTGGATGTTGCGCTTCTTTTTCACGGGCTCATCGGGGTTGCTTCGCGACTCATCGCCCTCCATGCAGTCGGTTAGCCTGCGCTTCAAATTGCTTTTGGCCGGAAGTGTCCGGAAACTCGTCAGGGGTGCCTGGCCCGGAGTCTCAGGCGTACCCGAGGACGGCGCGAAGCCATCTAGTTGATTCACGCCTGAAAGAAATATATCGTGTCATGAGAAATGGCACGTATACAGAATGTATACAGAAGTATTGCGATCTTTCCGTCTACGACGATATACATATCGTGTGAGATTTCGAATACAAAATTCTTGTCAACGAAAAAGTTTTTTTTGGAATGATAATAATATTTTATCAATTAATGAAAAAATAAATATATATATATATATATATATAGTAAAGTCTTATTGTGTAAGAAAGGAAATATATCAATCTGAGACTAAGATAGATCGATTGACATTTTTGACGAACAAGATCCACACTAATTTGTTTATGAATTTATATTTTACGTTGTATTAGGGACACCCGGTGTCTCGCATGTTGACAATCGATGCAAGGCTTATCGAGTTGCGCGCTCCTCACTCGCTCGCTGGATATCTTCGACCGGCGCGACTGTGAGATTAGACTGGCAAGAAGAGTTCTTGTTAAATTTAAAACTTTTGAAAGCGTAAAAGCTTTCGAAGGATTTTTTAAAATGATCTAATTTTTAGGATGAGATTTCCTGAAATTTTCAATCCCTAATGATGATCCTTTCGACTTGTTTAAATTAAAAGATCGTGTATTAATAATAGAGAATAATTATTTTGTACAATTTTCATCGATAGTCTTTGAAAGAATAAATAATAAAATATTCTTTTCATGCGAATAACAATGCAAACGCTAAATAAATAAAATTTTGGTTAATAGCTTAAAAATTAAATATAATTATAGAGTAAAACAGAATAGAGAATTTTTTGTGTGATAAAAGGAATAAATAATAAAACATTCATACATACAGAATAACAGTTCAGACACTGAATAAATAAAGTACTGAATAACACTTTTAAAATTAAATACAGAATAAAATTTGATATACAGCATCTCATAATTAATGAATTTAAAAAGTGATGAATAAAAGGATATATAAGAAATATCAAAATTGAATAATTTTTAAAACGTTTGAAAATTAATGAGAAAGTGATAATATAATAATTTTTATCCAATTATCTAGACGACTAGATATTTCACATGTCATCAATTATTCTTTTCATTAAATTAAAATCAGAAGAACAAATAAAAAATTTGTTACTTAAATTTAATTATTATAATTAAATTTTAAACACATTTATTGAAACCAAATGAAAAAATTCGAACGAGATGTTTGAAGAAAGTAACATCTCTTACCTTTCTCCTTGTCAGAGAGGATATCATCCGGCAGTCTGTCAAGAAAAGATGTCTCCGAGTCGCTTTCCGGTGCAGGCGCCGGTCCAGGATCACCAGGAATCTCATTCCCTAGACCGGAATCGCTCCCATCGGATCTGACTTCGTCTCTGGCACCGGTAGCCAATGTCAGACTCTCGGCAGAGTCCTCCGTATACGCTTCCGGTCGTTCGGCCTCCAATCTCGTCATGATCGGCGCCATCGCCTCCACGCAGCACAGCGGTCCTTCCTCGGGGCAGGGTAGCTGATGATCGGACGCCATGTCGCGTAACTCCCGGATGTTTGTCATGGGCGACACCTCCGAGCTGTCGGAGCCGGTCTCAGTTTCCGTCTCGGTGTCGACACCCTCGGCGCCGACGTCGACCGATGTCTCTTCCGGCGTCGTCTCACCTTCTTCCGGCGAACTCGGCGTCGTCTCCAACGAATCTAGTTCGTTAAACGCCCGGCTATCCTCACCCGAGGGAGATGAGCTCGTCAGTACCACCTCCTCGTTCTCCTCCAGCTTGCCGATCACTGCCACGGGCGCGAGTTCCTCTCTTTCGGATCCTTTCAACGCTTCGAGTTCCTCGACGTGGGATTCTTCTTGAGATGGTTCGATCTCGCTCTTCATGATTCGCTCCAGCACCACTTTGCACTTTTTTAGTATCAGATTGCGATCAGGACTTTGACTACTCTCTATCAGTTCGCACTTCTTTGATCTCGTGATCGGGGAGGAGCTGTTTTGTAACCGTTGCTTCTTTGGGCTTCTCTCATTGGTTTTTGAAATCTCCGAAGACGAATCGCATTCTTCTTCGACGGAATTTCTTCTTCTTTTGGAACACGGAGAGCTTTCCTCGATATTCCAGATCCTCTCGTTGGCATTTTCACCTGTCAGTTTGTCATTTTTCGCGTCTACCATCTTGACGCGGTTAAACGTCGACAGGCGGGACTCGATGGTGCAGAGCTCGAAGTCGCTTTCTTCTCGATCGGCATGCAGGATGCGCTCTTGATATTCCCAGTCACGTTCGCGTCTTTGATGTCGTCCTGACTCGTTCCGTCTGAATTTTCGAGCCTAGAGGGAATCGAAGAAACTACGTCGACGCCGAGCGCATCTCCTTTATAATTCAGCTTCCTGTCTGCGCAATCTGGAAGACCTGCGCCGATCTTGAAGATCGTTTTCTCTTCGTCGACATCCTGTTTTATGCTCTGATTGACATCCTGAATTCTGGAATCGTCCTTCGCAAATAATTCTTGCGAGATGGCATTACTCCGCGACGCTGCCTTGCCGTCAATCTCGTCCCCGAAGAGACAGGACTGCGAAGATAGGAAAACCTCGCCCAAGGTCCTCTCCCGCAAACTCACTAATACCGGCGACAACCTTCTGACGTCGTTTCTCATTTGGGTCGCCTCTTCCTCTGAGATTTCGACACCAACTCTCTTGATCTCTTGAGCGCCGATCGGCAGAAAATCACTCCCGGTCCTCTTCTTTTCGATCTTATCCTCCTCATCCTCGACATTACAATTCTGAGAATCAGGTATCTTCGAGGACTCCTCGGGTTCCTGGAGAGAATCTTTCGTCGATTCCACGTCAAAATCAATATCTAAATTTTTCCCATTTTCACTAGTTTCCTTTTCCAACTTTAGGTCCATGTCCTTCTCCCCCTCCAGTTTCCGGAGGCAAGGATAATCACTTAATTGTCCCTCTTGAGATCCTTGGTTTTCCGATCCTTCGTCCAGTCTCTCGCACACCAAGTCCTCACGAGAATCTCGCGCGTCGTCTTCAGCTTCTGTTGCTGACGTTATCGTTGTCATTGTCTTGCTTGGAAATGATACGCTTTCCGGTTCAGACTCCACTGAGGTGGAATCCTCTTGGGCCTCAACGAGACAGTCCTGACGAGCCGAAGGCGATTCCATCTCGTGTTTCTCTTCCATCTGTAAACACCAAGTTGAGATCAAAGATTATAAAGGATTATTTTTACGAAAAAATAACGATTAATCCTTTCTAAAAGAAGAGCTCTCTTTTCTCTCCATAAAATAATTAAATTCTCAAATAAATAACAGTGGCTATCTATAAAGTAAAAATAATAATTTTATTACTTACATATTATATGTTAGATAAAGAAATAAATGAGAAGGTCTATTCTCTCTATCGGGATATATAGAAATATATTAGACAAAAGTGTTAAATGTGTTAAAAATATTAAAATATCAAGAATGTAAAAAATAAATATTATAAATACAATAAAAATTTTTAAGACTGCAAATGTTAAAAAATACTAACATATATTGTGAAATAAAATGAATAGTATCAACATAAAATTGAGGGGCTAAAATAACATACATGAAATATAAAGATTAATTGGGTCGTTACGTTCACCGCGGAAACCACGGCTTCTCGCCCCTATCTTTCTTCTAGAAGATAAGTGATTTCACCGTTATTATAATCAACGATCATTGCGCTCTACCATTTCCATTTGAAAATAACATAAGCAAGCCGGAGAGAGAGAGAGAGAGAGAGAGAGAGAGAATGGAGAAATCAATAATCCGCGCACTGATATCGCGCACCGTTGCTAGACCCAGAAGAGAACGAGAGCGAACAGAAAGATAGTGAAACGGAATACGTCGATGCGAAAAGAAAAAATCAATTTTCCAAAACCTTTTTGCGTCGATACACTCTTCTCTTCAAAAATACAAGATACTATCAGGAGACCCTGCATATTATCTTGGTCGGAGATTATTGATTCAAAGCCGGCCGGTATAGAGGAGAAAGAGGGGGAGATGAAGGGGGGCAACAGTATTCTAACCCCGCGATGGACCCCTGTCAGAGGGAAGCTTTTACCTTGAAGTTGCACGATCTTTCCTCCAGCTTCCGTCCAGTTAGTTCTCGCTCCTCGACTTTGATAAGCAATCTTCGAGGGCCCAATCTGAGCTGCGGTCTCAGGGGATCTCAGTCATCTCGCGACTCTGGTTGCCATCCTCCTGTTCGCGACGATGAGCCGCGAGACGCCGGCGATAGGCATTTCTCATCGCAGGATCAAGCGTGTCCTTGAGCAAGGAGGACAACGAGTCGCTCGACGACATTCGCGAGCAAGCGATCGTCCAAGGACACACGTTCGACCGAGAAGGAGAGAGGGATCTACCGGCGCACCGGCTCCCCCATGGAAAACGCACAGAATTGAGATTCTTCCGACATGCGGCTGGGATTCTGAGGATCGATAGATCGTCGAAAACGAGAGGTTAAAAATACGAAGACTTCGGCGTTGAACGTGAAGAGGAAATTAACTTGAGGTAAACCAAACGTGAACGGTGGAGAATCGAACTTTCTATCCGGAAGTAGAGGGATCTCAGTCTGCTGACGTGCTAAGGAAACGACTGACGCTATCCCGGAAACGACGAGGAGGTCTACGACGGAGGAGACACAAGACGAAGAGTGTAGTATCAGAGGAGCCGAATGGTAAATGTGATATAATGTGGAGGTCGACCAGGTTGCGTGCGGCGCGTTTGACAGCTCGGAGCAGAGTGAGCGGAGGCGGCGTCGGCGTCGTCGATGACGCCGAGCGACGCCGACGCCGCGATCTCGGATCCGCACGAATCGACTCGACTCGGCTCGACTCGTCTCGCCTATGCGTGTGTTGGTGAATCCATAATATAACGATGCACACACAATGTGCCGCGCACAAGAAGAATGCAGCGATTCTCAGAGCACACCCGGTAGATCATCGGATTAGTCATCGGAGTGCGGGGGGACATCTCTTTGCTCTCTTCTATATTCTTATGATATTTTAATTTCGTCGAATTGCGCTTTTCTTTTCTTTTTAATTAAATTTGATTTTCATATTGTGCGGAGATGGGGAAAACAAATAATATTTTTTTTTTTTTTTTTTTTTTTTTTTTTTTTTTGAAGGGGGTTTTTTTTTTTGATCTTACAGTAGACGGTATGGTACTTTTTTTTAGAAAGATGATAATACTTTGCATTGCATTTTTTATACTTATTGTTAGTTGGAATCGCATTCTATTCTTGATCATAAAATAAATATTTAAACTGCGTTCTTTCCGACTACTATCTCGTATGTAGGATGCAGATTGGCAGTCCTACAATGATGATGATGATCATTCTAATTATGTCAATGACGTGGCGGTGATACATCGACGAGAAGTGAAGTTTATTCATGAAGACATGCCACACGCATAGCATGTATAATCTATAATTTATTAATTGCAATAATCTCGTATTAACAAAAATGAATCAATCTACAAACTTAATAATAGAAATACATCGTTTAAACTAAAGCAAATAATCAGCTACATTAATTTATAATCAACAGAATAAATTTTGATTAGATTTAGAATAAATAATTTAATAGATAAATGAATGAAAATATAAATTAACATTTTAGAATATAAATATTCACTGTATGACTAATTCTAGCACAGACATAGATTCTTATATAAATAATACATAAATAATTAATTATAGAATATAATATCGATCAAAGGACATCGTAAATGTTTAATCGTTAAAAATTTACTGTCTTCAAAAACTTTACGACATTTTCCTGATCGCCGAGAATAGAGGAAGGCAAATATAAAACGCATCGAGTGTGCGCAATAATAACATAATAAATTGACTGACCTAAGCGAGATATGTATGATGACATAAACGTTGTACACCACGCAGGGACAATGCTATTTTTTACCGATACGAACATATGATATTCGTTACCTATCGACCGGAGACATCGAGATTTATTCTGCGCGGTTCTCTTCAGCTTCGAGATGGACATGCAGAAAGTTGGTCCCGGGCCAACTCGATCGCGATCGATTAGTGTAGTCTTCGAAGATAGCGATCTCTTCGAAATAGAATACTAGAGAGAAAACGTGTAATAAATGTAATATATGGAGAACAGAATGACAACTCCTTGTCGAAAATTGGATAATGTAAAACTGACTGGAAATTAATCGAAGAACAACATTTCATCTTGGGGAACAAATAGATATTATTACTACTACTACTACTATTTTATTATTACATCTTGAAACTACTTCTAGATTCTAAATCTGCGAGGATAATGTCGGTACCGGAATTGATAATTGACAGTTTCAATTGACATCAATTTCAAGTAGTCTTTATGTTACCAATATCCTTAATTTGATATTCCAAGATTAAATGAAGTCAAGTTATTCCTTGATTTATGTGTGCATTTAAAATAGTCTAAATTTTGAAATAAATTATTTATTTTTATTTACAAGTTAAATTATATAATAAAATAATTCTTGTAATATCATACATCTGTGTGTAATATATCACTTAAATAAATTATTAAGTCTTTATACATTTAATTAAATTATATATTAAATAAATTATACATATTAAATTATATATTATGTTAAATCGTAAAGAAAATTTTATCATTTTTTGAAAGAATTTGATTTTGATTTTAAGATTGAATAATGATTATTTCGATTTAAAATTAATTTATACGTCGCTGATAATATATTAATTAATTAAAATTAATTAATATACTAGCACAGCAATTCAGAGCTGACACGACGTTATCTTGTAATACTATGGTGAGTGAAACTGATGAAAAATCTCGAAAGATAATATCACGTTTCGATATTGTGTCGCTTGTCTCTCTCTCTCTATCTTTCTCTTTAATCTATATTTTTTTTCTTTTTGTCCATTGCACAGCCGCACATGCACACATATGTATGCGTTTGAGCGGTTCTCTCACGAACGGTTCAACGAACGAGAGAGCGCAGCGCTTGCGCCGTAATTGTCGCTACGCCGTGCGTTACTAGAAGACGAGTCGAGTTCCTTCTCTTGGGATTTTAACAGAAGACAGGATCTTCCCTAAAGATACGACAGCTCGGTATCTCGTCCCCAACGAAGACGGAGAATTTTTGGCGTAACACCTAGTCGAAGGTTAGCGGGGATTATTGATCGGCGTTCGCGCGAGTATTGATCCGCTTCTGTTGCTGCAAAGTTACTCCGATGCTAAATGCGTGTGCCTGCTTAACGTTGAATTTACTGACGTTCAATTTCGCTCGACATTAAATCGGTAAAATATGCATTTTTGTATTTTAAATAACGAGAAGGCGAACGGAAGGTTTCTCTTGGAATTCTAAGCGACTGGAGGATCTGATTCCAGTTCAGTGTTCTTGTCTTCGTATAGAGAAAAGAACAATTTTAACAAACAACGCAGAGAATTTTTTTTAAGATTACTGATGCGTTAACATTTTATAATCATTTTACGACGCGTTTAGATCTAAATGATCGTCTCATTCTGAATTTAATTATTTGATGCAAAATATCGTTTAATTTGAGTACAAAGGGATAAGAATCGGATAACAGCTGCGGAATTAAAAGGCGCCAACAGAATCTTTTTCTTGAAAAAATTTAGCATACCTTAAGATAATATCTCGAAAAAAAAATTTCCAGCATTTTTGTAGAAATTATAAATTTTATTCCGGAATTGATAATTGACAGTTTCAATTGACATCAATTTCAAGTAGTCTTTATGTTACCAATATCCTTAATTTGATATTCCAAGATTAAATGAAGTCAAGTTATTCCTTGATTTATGTGTGCATTTAAAATAGTCTAAATTTTGAAATAAATTATTTATTTTTATTTACAAGTTAAATTATATAATAAAATAATTCTTGTAATATCATACATCTGTGTGTAATATATCACTTAAATAAATTATTAAGTCTTTATACATTTAATTAAATTATATATTAAATAAATTATACATATTAAATTATATATTATGTTAAATCGTAAAGAAAATTTTATCATTTTTTGAAAGAATTTGATTTTGATTTTAAGATTGAATAATGATTATTTCGATTTAAAATTAATTTATACGTCGCTGATAATATATTAATTAATTAAAATTAATTAATATACTAGCACAGCAATTCAGAGCTGACACGACGTTATCTTGTAATACTATGGTGAGTGAAACTGATGAAAAATCTCGAAAGATAATATCACGTTTCGATATTGTGTCGCTTGTCTCTCTCTCTCTATCTTTCTCTTTAATCTATATTTTTTTTCTTTTTGTCCATTGCACAGCCGCACATGCACACATATGTATGCGTTTGAGCGGTTCTCTCACGAACGGTTCAACGAACGAGAGAGCGCAGCGCTTGCGCCGTAATTGTCGCTACGCCGTGCGTTACTAGAAGACGAGTCGAGTTCCTTCTCTTGGGATTTTAACAGAAGACAGGATCTTCCCTAAAGATACGACAGCTCGGTATCTCGTCCCCAACGAAGACGGAGAATTTTTGGCGTAACACCTAGTCGAAGGTTAGCGGGGATTATTGATCGGCGTTCGCGCGAGTATTGATCCGCTTCTGTTGCTGCAAAGTTACTCCGATGCTAAATGCGTGTGCCTGCTTAACGTTGAATTTACTGACGTTCAATTTCGCTCGACATTAAATCGGTAAAATATGCATTTTTGTATTTTAAATAACGAGAAGGCGAACGGAAGGTTTCTCTTGGAATTCTAAGCGACTGGAGGATCTGATTCCAGTTCAGTGTTCTTGTCTTCGTATAGAGAAAAGAACAATTTTAACAAACAACGCAGAGAATTTTTTTTAAGATTACTGATGCGTTAACATTTTATAATCATTTTACGACGCGTTTAGATCTAAATGATCGTCTCATTCTGAATTTAATTATTTGATGCAAAATATCGTTTAATTTGAGTACAAAGGGATAAGAATCGGATAACAGCTGCGGAATTAAAAGGCGCCAACAGAATCTTTTTCTTGAAAAAATTTAGCATACCTTAAGATAATATCTCGAAAAAAAAATTTCCAGCATTTTTGTAGAAATTATAAATTTTATTATATATATATATATAACAAGTAGTAGAGAAGTCGTGCCATTATTGATCGGCGTTCGCATGAGTATTGATCCGCCATAAGCTCAAAGTTAAATGAATGATTGTTTAATTTTAAGTTTAATTATTGATATATATTATATTACGGATATATATGAATGAGATTCATTTAATTTAAACACACACGGACCAAATAATAGCAAAAAAATAAGCACGTTCAGATAAGCACGTTTGTGCAACAATAAAAAAATTATTAAAAATTAATTTAAAAAATAGGGAAGAACTATAAGAAATCTCTCGCTCATTCCTGCATCTTGGAGCAACCGCGTTTAGAAATATTTGCGTTGAGGAGGCCAGTCGTAATTTGATGCTTCATCTAATTGAATTGAATAGAACGAGCAGTCACGATGTATACTTGGTAGAACGCTATTCGGCTCTGCTTCTGTTTATCTCCCGCACACCATCTTGGAGCGCCGCCTTGGCTGCTCAATATTAATTGCTTTAAAGACAATCAAGAGCGCAGAATTGAAATCGTGCGCGATCGCGATCTCTCTCTTTCTTTTGGCGTATCGCATCAATTTACATTCGTGATATTATCTTTCGAGATTTTTTATTAGTCTTTTTTTTTACTCACCATAATATTACAAGATACCACCGTGTCAGCTATGAATTGCTACGCTAGTATA
>NW_021848537.1:1230298-1243311 GCF_003651465.1 Formica exsecta
TTGATTAAAATTTTGATTTCCACAAAATTTTTCCAAAAAATCACACACACATATCTTGATGGAATAAAATAAAATAAAATATATTTTTTTAGAATATAAATATTCACTGTATGACTAATTCTAGCACAGACATAGATTCTTATATAAATAATACATAAATAATTAATTATAGAATATAATATCGATCAAAGGACATCGTAAATGTTTAATCGTTAAAAATTTACTGTCTTCAAAAACTTTACGACATTTTCCTGATCGCCGAGAATAGAGGAAGGCAAATATAAAACGCATCGAGTGTGCGCAATAATAACATAATAAATTGACTGACCTAAGCGAGATATGTATGATGACATAAACGTTGTACACCACGCAGGGACAATGCTATTTTTTACCGATACGAACATATGATATTCGTTACCTATCGACCGGAGACATCGAGATTTATTCTGCGCGGTTCTCTTCAGCTTCGAGATGGACATGCAGAAAGTTGGTCCCGGGCCAACTCGATCGCGATCGATTAGTGTAGTCTTCGAAGATAGCGATCTCTTCGAAATAGAATACTAGAGAGAAAACGTGTAATAAATGTAATATATGGAGAACAGAATGACAACTCCTTGTCGAAAATTGGATAATGTAAAACTGACTGGAAATTAATCGAAGAACAACATTTCATCTTGGGGAACAAATAGATATTATTACTACTACTACTACTATTTTATTATTACATCTTGAAACTACTTCTAGATTCTAAATCTGCGAGGATAATGTCGGTACCGGAATTGATAATTGACAGTTTCAATTGACATCAATTTCAAGTAGTCTTTATGTTACCAATATCCTTAATTTGATATTCCAAGATTAAATGAAGTCAAGTTATTCCTTGATTTATGTGTGCATTTAAAATAGTCTAAATTTTGAAATAAATTATTTATTTTTATTTACAAGTTAAATTATATAATAAAATAATTCTTGTAATATCATACATCTGTGTGTAATATATCACTTAAATAAATTATTAAGTCTTTATACATTTAATTAAATTATATATTAAATAAATTATACGATCGGCGTTCGCATGAGTATTGATCCGCCATAAGCTCAAAGTTAAATGAATGATTGTTTAATTTTAAGTTTAATTATTGATATATATTATATTACGGATATATATGAATGAGATTCATTTAATTTAAACACACACGGACCAAATAATAGCAAAAAAATAAGCACGTTCAGATAAGCACGTTTGTGCAACAATAAAAAAATTATTAAAAATTAATTTAAAAAATAGGGAAGAACTATAAGAAATCTCTCGCTCATTCCTGCATCTTGGAGCAACCGCGTTTAGAAATATTTGCGTTGAGGAGGCCAGTCGTAATTTGATGCTTCATCTAATTGAATTGAATAGAACGAGCAGTCACGATGTATACTTGGTAGAACGCTATTCGGCTCTGCTTCTGTTTATCTCCCGCACACCATCTTGGAGCGCCGCCTTGGCTGCTCAATATTAATTGCTTTAAAGACAATCAAGAGCGCAGAATTGAAATCGTGCGCGATCGCGATCTCTCTCTTTCTTTTGGCGTATCGCATCAATTTACATTCGTGATATTATCTTTCGAGATTTTTTATTAGTCTTTTTTTTTACTCACCATAATATTACAAGATACCACCGTGTCAGCTATGAATTGCTACGCTAGTATATTAATTAATTAGAATTAATTAATATATTATTATTAGCAACGTGTAAATTAATTTTAAAATTGAACTAATCATTACTCGATCTTAAAATCGAAATAGAATTCTTTCGAAAAATGATAAAATTTTCTTTAGTATTTAACATAATATATAATTTAATATGTATAATTTATTTAGTATATAAAATAAATAGTTTATTTAAACATTTAGGCTATTACAAACACACACATAAATCAAGGAATAACTTGACTTAATTTAATCCTGGAATATTAAATTAAGAATATTGATAACATATAAAGACTGCTCGAAATTACTCGGAGAAAACTTTATTATTTATTCGTATTCTCGAAAACATCCGGAAGCCCTTACTTTTCGAAAAGAATTTAAATCTTTGGTATTCTCACAATCAGAAACTCTCGATCGTAGCCATGTTCGATCATCATCTAATGATATACTAACATGTTTACGTCACTCCCGTTCCCGAAATCTTTCGCAAGAAGGGAAGGGAAAGGGGGACGAGAAGAGGGCCAGTCCCGAGATGCCGAAGACGCGGGAAGGGTGGTACATTCCGTAGCTTTCAGGGAGGCCACCGGGAACAGAGGTGGCTACGTATTATGTCCCGTTCCCTCGCTCTTATTATGCCAAAGCGACCCATACTGTTTCGTGTGTGTGTGTGTGTGTTTCTCTGTGTGTTGGTAAGGCCCACATATTGCCGGCTGCTTGTTACTCTCCTTCGTCGGGCACACCGACTAGCTGGCACGCGGCGCGCACGTCCCGTCGACGTGTATATTGTACCACTACAGGGTGTTCCGACAGAAATCTGCTGGATTCTGAGAAATCCGTAGTTAAACAGATTATGCAAATTATTATTTTTTTTACTTCTATAACTTTATATTCGCAAAATTTCGTCTCGTTTATAATTTAAAATCTAATTATATCTGCGATGTTTTTTTTTTTCTTTTAAACAAAAATCGACGCCGATGTATTATATCTTTGTCCACATAATTTTTAAAAAATGTTTGGATGGGAAATATCAGAGAAGGATGGTTTTTGTTTTTATTCTAGAACAAGTAGTAAATATTAATTTGTGATAAGGCTCTTATTTAATTCCTAACAGAAAAAGGGAACAAAAGAATGGAAAAAGATATAGATAAACAAACAAAATTTTTTTTAAATTTGTGTAGGAAAAGAATACATAGTAAGACGTTAAAAATAATAATATCAAAAAATTTCTTTAAATATCTTTCAAAAAAGAAAATTATTTAATGAAACATGTTTAGAAAATAAATATGCATTATAATTACGAGACATCTGTTTCTCAAATTTCTCAAACTCTACTAAAGGCTCTAAAAAGAAGTATCTCTTAAAAGCGTTCAAGTTTAGACTCGCAAATTTAAAAACCCTCTCTTTTTTTCTTACGGAGATTCCGTCCTCTTAGACAAAAATCTGCGGACGGAAACATGTATACACGGTGCATGTAAAAAGATAATGCATTAAGAACGCATGCGGAAGAGGAGGAGTGAAACATAATTAAAAAGGGCGAGAGAAGTGGAGAAGGGGGGAGGAGAAAGCTTTCTCAATACATAGAAAGCACCGTATGTAATATCGCGCCGTCTGCCAGTGTCGTAAAACCGCTTTGATGTCAACCCCCCTCTCTCTCTCTCTCTCTTTCGCTCCTTACAGAAAAAGGGAACAAAAGAATGGAAAAAGATATAGATAAACAAACAAAATTTTTTTTAAATTTGTGTAGGAAAAGAATACATAGTAAGACGTTAAAAATAATAATATCAAAAAATTTCTTTAAATATCTTTCAAAAAAGAAAATTATTTAATGAAACATGTTTAGAAAATAAATATGCATTATAATTACGAGACATCTGTTTCTCAAATTTCTCAAACTCTACTAAAGGCTCTAAAAAGAAGTATCTCTTAAAAGCGTTCAAGTTTAGACTCGCAAATTTAAAAACCCTCTCTTTTTTTCTTACGGAGATTCCGTCCTCTTAGACAAAAATCTGCGGACGGAAACATGTATACACGGTGCATGTAAAAAGATAATGCATTAAGAACGCATGCGGAAGAGGAGGAGTGAAACATAATTAAAAAGGGCGAGAGAAGTGGAGAAGGGGGGAGGAGAAAGCTTTCTCAATACATAGAAAGCACCGTATGTAATATCGCGCCGTCTGCCAGTGTCGTAAAACCGCTTTGATGTCAACCCCCTCTCTCTCTCTCTCTCTTTCGCTCCTTCGACCACCCGTAGCATTTTTATCTCCTTTCCCTTATAAGAATATTTATAGTTTACTTGTCAATATTTTTTAGAAATAAGAAATTTTACAAACCAAATTTTAGACATGAAAAAAATAACAATCTATTTATACATCTATAAGCATATAGATTCTTTCTGTCACATTAGTCTATATATTTACATATTTATTTGGACATATATACGTAGAGTAATTAAGAAAATTTTTTTATCGGAAAAATTCTTCAATTCTCCAAAGATTTTAATAATTAATATTACAGTATAAAATTTCTCAAGCTTTTAACATGCAATTTTATAGTTGCGATTAATTCGAGGAGCGATTCTTCTTCGTTAAACTTATAAAGTGAATTTTACTTGATTGAAATTTTAATTTGGCGGTAAGTAGTTTGAAGGAAGATATCTCGTGATAACCCTATGAGGCAATTAGTAACGAAATCCAGCTGCCAAGGAAGGTGTCAAGGAACTTAATCTTAATTATTGACGCATATCGATTGCGACTTATCGAACTATGTACGGTCGGTTGCGACTATGCACTTTCGCATTGACGGTGCGGAATTGCGTTTAACAAAGGGAAGATAATTCTATATATACGGAAGAGTATATTCACCCTTTCTTACTACATATTCGCATAGTTTTACTTGACTTAAAAGCACTTGCAGTTGAATTGAAAGCGAAATGCGCGCGTGCTTGACGTACTAATTTCTCTCGTTAACTTTTATTTTGTTTTCTAAATTAACTTATTAATAAATTTGCTCTACTTGTTTTAATAATTTATTTATTTATATATTTAATCTCCGCTTTGTTCTTAATTATTTTTAGTTTAATAAATTTTAATTATTTTTAATTTTATTAATTTTTTAAAATATTTTAAATTATTTTTAGTTTAATATATTAGAAAAAATTTTTTACTATTTTATTATATTTATTATCGTATACATTTATCGCAAACCAAAATCGACGTTTTCCACTTAAACATGTATCGAGCGTTAAACAAATTTCCACGAGTAACTTTCGCAAAATTCCGATTGCATAATAAGCACTTTCGTAATCAAAAATTCCGTTCTCGTAGAAAGAAAGTAAATCGAAAATTCCGCAGGCGAGGGTGGCGAGAAATCTGCTCTTCTACCCGCTAACAAGAAAGTAACACGACGAGCGACCAGAGTCGGAGAGATAGATGAGAGAATGGGGGAAGAATGACGAGAGGGGGAAGAAAAAAGAAGAGAGAGATCGCGGGACTATTCGAGACAAACTGCGGATATTTCGCGGAGGGAGAAGGAGGGTGCGAAGGAGACAGACAAACGAACGGGGCGCGCCGCGGGGGTGTATATTGAGGCTTGTAAATGGGGTTGGGCGGCTCGGGAGGGTGGTTCCACCTACCTCCGGCCGAATCGATCCCACCGCAGTGTAGCGCTATAGCAGCCCACGTGCATACATACCATGGGCCTTCTGCCTCCATAATGCTATAGCGTTTCAGTGCCGTAACAATCGCCAGGACGACGACAATGACGACGACGGTCACTACGTAACGCCAGCTGGACGTTACAATATTAAGTAACCGTTTAACGCGGATCTTGACATTTAGTGATCCTTTAAGAGTCCTCGATCCAGATCGGTAATCTTAGGATCTGCAAGCGCACGGATTTTCAAATCGGACACCTGGGTTTCTTCGATCTCTTGAAATTGGAAATTTTAGGATCTTCAAATAGAGAGAATTTTTTAAACTCTTTGCATTTTATGATAATATTCAGTTTTTAAAGATTTGAAATTTTTCGGATTTTAAAATAATATATTCAATTTTGTGTATTTTAAGTAGAGTTCAAGAAAAGCGATCAGACGCTGAAGAGAGAAAGAAAGCATCTTGAATATCTTTGAAACATACTATTTTAATTTTAAAATTTTTTAATATCTCGAAATTTTGAGAGATTTCCGAATTTTTGAACTAAACAATTTCGAAATTCTAGAATTTTTAGAGAAAATTTGAAGATTTTAAATTATGAAATTTAGAATTTGTGGATTTTTTTTTTTTAGTTTTATCCTTTGATTTTTGAACAGATGACTTTGACGTATCTGAAGCAGTCGAATTCATAATTTTAGAATCTTTAAATTCTTGGGTTTGGAATTCCGGAACGCTCGAAGACATCTAATCGTTGAATTTTCAAACAACCAGCCGGTTGTTGCGGATTCAACTGACATACGGTATTCTCGTGCACTGATTGCATGTCCAATACGAGGACTACCGACGCGCTCATTCAATTCGCGGTCCAGGCGCGGAATGCAACCAGCGACGTCGATGCTGTTGCACCGGGGGTGAAGGGGAAGAGATGTGTAGTAATGGAGCTGGAGAGAGAAATGTGGGAAGATAACGGGCGAGGAGGTATTATTACGTGTGTCACGGTACCACAATCTACTCGCTCGTTCGCAAGAGTACAACGTACTCCATCGCGCCTCGGATCCGCTCGATTTCTCGCTCTCTCCAGGATCTCTGACTCTAGTTAGAATTTCGGAATATTTAATTTGTGTCTGATACCGTCAACTTGAAGCCTTTAATCGGAAAATTCGAGGATTTGTAAATTTTCGATTTCAAGGTTTCTTCAAATGTAAATATTTATTTATTTATTCTCTTTTATATAAAAAAATAAATTTTTACATTAAACGATTACGGCATTTATGAATTTTTGAATTTATTACTTGCGAGAATTTTCGAACAAAAATTTCGAAATCTATGAAAGAAATTGTCTAGATTTTGGTTCTCAGATTTTTCACTCGTCCAGGATACTTCAATTTCTGAAGTCGAGATTTTTTTAACTTTTAGGTTCCTGAATCCTTGTGAAAAACTTTCGGATGCATGATATTTTCAAATCTTCAGTTTTCGAAGATTTAAAATTTCTCGAATTTTTAAATAATATATTTTTAATTTCTTGTATTTTAAATAATTCAAGAAATCGCGATCAGACACTGATAAATGAAAGAAAACAGCTTGAATATTTTTGAAAGATACTATTTCTATTAAAATTTTTTTTTAATGTCCCGAAATTTGAAAAGAGAAAGGAGAAAAGTCTAAATTATTGGAATCTTGAAAAGGACATTAAACTCTTCACAATGTGATATCTACAATTTCTCAATTTTTCTAAGCAATTTAAGCAAAATAAGAAAATTAAAATGAGAATGAAAGCAGCTTGAATCTTTGATAGCTTTAATTATAGAATGTAAAAGATTCCTCGGCTCTTCTCTTCTTCGAAGTCAAAATAGTCGGAGCAGTCGCGGTCAGACGGTTAAGGAGAAAAGGAAAGCGGCGAGAGATCCTAGCGAGGAGGTATAGGCAGGGCACGAGACGAACTCCTGACTTAACGGGATTGTAATAGCGAGGTCAGACGAGCCTCCTCACTTCCACGGTCACCGTGTACCTCGTCTTCCTTTCGTCTCCGTGATAACGGTCACCGCCTAAATTACAATTGACAACCTCTCCAAATATAATTGGAGTGTAAAATAATTTTTTTCTAACAATAAGAAATATATCAAGTAAATTTTTGAAATAATATTTGATATTTATTTATTATTTATTGTAATTATTATTTATTAGCTCTAATTTAAATTTTATTACTTTGAATAATTTATCCGAAATTATCGACCAATTTACTGTTTTAATTAAATTAAAACAAAATCTCGGAAAAAAGATTGATTTCTGAAATACTCCCTGACTTTTTCAATGCTATTTTTAAAATTGATATTTGCAACGTGCGGTACCTTTACGTAACCGTGATCTAGACCACTCGTTAGATATACCGTGCCTTTGGGGTAGACATCGGGATGCGTATTTGACGTCAGCATGACGTCGCTTGAAAATTCCACGGCGTTTCGTCACATGCACCGCCCCCGCACATGCATTTGCACACGAGTAGTACGAGTAGCGTACAATGCATCTGCACGTCGTCGTGTGACGTCGACGCGTCATATGGAAAGGTAAGAGCAACTCTTTTAAGAATCTAATTACTATGCAAACGATGAAAGCAAGATTAAACAAGCATTAATTCTCAAATGAAAACAAAAGAATGTTCGTATACATCTTTATATTAAAATATCTGTATAATTTTTTCCAATCATTTGTATATATTTTTAGATAGAGAAATCCACAAGAGATAGTGAATTTATCTTATCATTTATTTATGTGTAGTGTATCACTAGTATACTTATTAAAATCTCCCTTTTTTTCTGATATAGCTACATTTTTAAAGACTATATTTCTGAATTTATTTTCTTTTTAATAATATTATTTATTATTTCTAGAGATTTTTATATGCTTCGCATTTTTTTCTCTTTGTAAGATCTTTCAAATAATAAATAAAATATATAATTATTAATTAAAAAGAGAAAAAGAAAATTTCTTTAATACTATTTAAAAAAATAATAGTTATCGCGTATTTAAAAGCCAAGAAATTCGAAGGTTCTTGAACGGATTTGACTTATTTTATTATGTATTTTTTTTTATTTCACACGTCGCGTTCTTTTTTGTCTCTCGCCATATTTTTCGTATTGTATTACGTTCAAAAGTGCAGATCGCCGAGCTCGCCGGCACACGAAATGTCTATTTATTCATGACGTACGAGATTCCCAAGGAGAACGAGGGCTGACCCACATTTCCCGCCGACCGAGCGACCTCCGTAGGTGGTGGTATAAGCGGACACGACGGCCGCATTATCCTTCGGCCGTCTTATGCGAGGATTTGAAATTCTGAATGAAAAATATCTCCTTGCTTTCGTCTCGCGTGCAATATCGAGTTTAAAAGAAATACCGATCCTTGCTGTCGAACTACCGAATGAATCAAAGGGTTAAAGTTATCGTCTATATAACTTTATCTCTCTTGTCTTTCTTTATAAATATATAAAAGTTTTCTCTTTATATAAATATTCTTTTAATCTTTTAATATTATTTTTTTTGATCTTTCAATATTATTTTAATTTTTGTAAATATTCTTCGTAAATTTTTTTTTAATAAGCAAATAATTTTTTAATAAGAACATATAATTTCATAAAATAAAAAACAAATTTTTATAGAAAAATCCATCAAATTAAAAGAAAAGAATTATACTCATAATTCAGCTCGCAAAAAATATATGGAACTTTTTGATTTATATTTATTTTACTGAAAGCCACTACTGGGTGTGAATTAAATTCAATTTCGGCGCAAGAAGAGCAAACGAGCTGAACGAGAAATGATTGACGATTGAGGGATGATTTTAAAATATTGTTCGATCAACCGTGGTTGACTATGGCTGTTGACGTTTTTTCTCGGATGTGAAAGTTCGCAGTCCAAGACAACCGGTAAGGTAGAATACAAGTAGAACGAACGACATCGGCAGTTGCACAAAATCATCCTGAGATTGCCGGCTCGGCTCGGCTCGGCTCGGCTTGGCTTCGGTCTTGCCGTGCCGAGTTGCGAAAGTTTCGCAACACGGCCATTGTTAGAGGGAATGATGTCGAAACCGCATCAATTTTAGAGGCAACGAGGCCAGAGCGCAAAAGGAGTACGTGTCAGCACGTTGATCTTTGAAAAAGCGCAGAGAAATTGCGATCTCAAACATGACAATTCTGTAAAATCGAACTCGAAGCTTGGGAAAATTCGCTGAACTACAAACGGATTGTTTCCTGCAGAAATAAATTAACGGGGAATTGCGAAAAATTTGAATTATATGTACAGCTTATTCGTCAATACGAGAGTAAAACTCTGTTCTTTTGAATTTAATTTGTTTAATTTAATTGAAAAAATGTATATATGTATGTATATGTGTGTATGTTTATACTTTTAATTTTTATTTGATTCCAGTTATTAATTTAAAAACGTCATTAATTTATTTTTAAATAATATTAAATATCACTCGAAATAAATAATATATGGTATTTTTCGCAGATACTTGGATATTTAACGCTAAAATTTTATTACATGATTTTAGTATAATACAAAACTTTGATTTACTAGTGATTGAAAAATGTTATCATTTAAAAACGGAAGAATTCTAGAATATCAAAATCAGACAAAATTCTTAAAGTTGAAATTAGATCTTGAAAATGCTAGATTGCGAATATTTTTCATCCATGGTTCGCCCACTAACTATCTATAACTACTGAAAGTCATATAGTATTTATCATATTATTTTAATTATTATTTTTACATGATAATTCCAATTAGAATATTATTTTTCAAATACTATAATTACAAAAATGCTATGCGTTTTCATTATTTGCCTCTTTAAATCTCAAATCTTTCGAGAAAATTTCTCATTATTCCATGAAGAAATGGAAAAAGCGAGCCTCCCATAAGCAACTTGCGTTTTTTCTCTTAATAATTCTCGGTAACAAATCGATATTATACAATGCATAGATGTACTTTGAGAGCGATGAGAACAGCGCGAACGAGAAAGGGGGTTGGATAGAGAGTTGAACGCGGGGGTGGATCGAGGGTTCAAGAGGCGTCCCGACGTTGCGCGTCAATAGCTTATCCCAGAGGCGGACGTCACCACGTGTAAAGCCGCGGGGGTAATACGAGAAGCGGGGCGAGAGGCGACAGACTCCATTTCCCGTGTAACTGACCATTCCTAATTTCAAGTCCTCTCGAGAGGATATCGCGATTGTACCCGGAGAAAGGTGTCGACGCAGCGAAAGATAAAACTGTTAAAGAAAATGCGATAATTATAATATTATGCATTATTCACAATAATGTAGTTATTATAAAAATAACTATTCTAATTAATGAGAATTTTTGTTTATATTCTAATTTAATTTTAATTATTCCAAGGTTCAAAAATTATTATTCTTTATCTAGATTACTTTATAAAAATTAGCAAATACAGGGAGCACTTTTCACATCTAATTTGTTATTAAATTTATTTCTGAAAAATCTCGCTTTTTTATTAATAATTTTAGACCATCACAATAATTGTAAGATATAAAACGATAAACTATAATTCCAAAAATTTCTCTTTTTATACAAGAAAAACTGTATAATAAAATAAAAAACAAAATATATAAAAATAATTGTAATATTGCTAAATTTAACTCCGAAAAATTATTTCGATAAATTTTAAACAAGCGCTCGATGTGCCAGAGATAGAGAGAACAAAGACAATTTTTCCGAAAATCAAGCGAACACACTCGTTGCTCTATTTTAAAGTCGACAATTCCATAATCGGTCGCAACCGCGGCGGAGGAAGTTTGACCTGCGGCCGCGGGGTCAGCAGCGTTAGTCAACGACGTACGTGCGTACAATGTGTTTATATATGCTCCCGCAGGGGACTGCCGAAATAAATGCCTGTAAACAAACACTTCTTCCCACGTGCCAGCCTGGTCGTCGCTTTGACGCTCTCAAAACAACGCGCACGACGTCCCATTCAAGAATTTCCCCGCGGATTGCGAAAGCGCGATATATATTGAAAATTTCAAAAGTTTTCTTTCTTTTTTTATTCTTTGCTTGAGAATTATAATCGAAAAAAAAAAATGATAAAAAAGTAACATTACTATTTGAAATAATTAAAAAGATTTTTGTGCAAGAGATATAGCTTTCAATTCCTCTCTTTTTTTTTTAATAGAAAGAGTATTAAAATATTTTTAAAAATAAGTAGATTATATGCGAAGAGAAAGATTGTTTGCAAAGTAATCAGTATTAAATTCTTCTGACGTAAATCCACATCCTATATTATAAAGCGTACACTCTATCTTATTAATATATCTAAATTCAAAAGAATTTTTCCCGTGGAAATAATTTGAACCGAATGATTTTTTCTTTCTAAGGAATGAAAAGAAAATTATTATTTTTTTTTTAATTTTAAACTGAGGAAAAAGATATACGATATAGATGTCTTGATGCATTTAAATGCGAGCGAATAACTGCGCTTTTCCACACCTCTCTTTTGTCATCCTATTAGCAGTTGAATTTCAACAACTAATTTGACACAAAAGCATTGGAGGTGACAATAAGGGGTAGAATTCTATGCGAAGGGAGTTACAGTATCCCTGATATGCAATCTGCGATGGGTATCATTAGGAGCTTTTGAGGATTTACGAGACACACCTTGATAACTTTCGGGAAAATGAAAAAGAGAAGGAAGAACGAGGAAAGCGTGAGAGGGGAAGCGAGAGGGTGGGTGAATTTTGTGATCCCCGAGTTCGCCTCAAATATTTACGCTACGCCCGCAACAATGGGAACAATATCGGTTGCTTGGCAACCGCTCTGTTCACGACCAGTTTTACCTTTGGCGAGAGCACTCTCCCCCGCCCCGCTTCCACCACCTCCCCGTCGCAACTAACTCATTCTCCCTTCCCCCCTTTTTCATCTCTACTCGCTCGCTCTGCCTATCTGTCTGTCTCGTTTGTTCCAATCTTCCATTCTCGGTTCCCATTGGCCCATTGGATTAACATTGTTAATTCCGGATAAGAAAAGTGTTAAAAAAAAAGAGAAAGAGAATTTTGCTGATAAAGAAAACGCTTGACGATAATCGAGAAACCGAATAATTTTTAACGTGGATTTTCTGGATTTATGTTTAGGCAAATTTTATTTTAACAGAATTTATAAGTCGCGTGAGAATTTATTTAGAAAAATAAGATACTCATATAAGGTACTCGGATATTTAATTTTCTTCATTTCCAAACGACGAATTAATAGTACGATTGATAAGCTTACAATAACAGAGTGAATAAAATCGTAAATGAGAGAAAGACGAAGACCTTTCTCTCTTAATTTGCGGCATCGTTGTTTGCTAATTAATAAGAAAATAATAAGTATATATACGGCGTGTAATAGAAAGTTGTATGTAAAAGTTGTTGTATATAATTATAATGCATTTTTATCTTGTCGGAAAAGAACAGTTTCGCGTGCCTTAACTGTAAGAATTACTTAATTATCATCTAATTTCGCGCGCCATTCCTTAACTCTTTAATTTCTCATTCGAATTATTCAACTTCCCATACCGATTTTGTTCTACACATTAATCTTTTCATCTGCCAGTAGTTACATTAAAAAAAAAAAAAAAAAAAAAAAAAAACGATTCTTAAAAAAACTGAAAAAAAAAATA
>NW_021848537.1:1244708-1245380 GCF_003651465.1 Formica exsecta
AAAAGAGAAATACGATTCGAAAAGGGATTTTTATAAATAACATAAAAGGATCGACTCTTTTCAGAAACTATCAAAAAAAGGAATGAGAGGATGCAAATGGAGTTGGTACAGCAAAGGTACCGCACATAAAAACGCATAAATAAGGATGAGCACGGGCGGAATTATACTCGGTGTACGGTTAATACTCTGAATCTGAATATTCAAGATTAGAGAGGATGAAAAATAAGAAAACTGCGACTGTTCAAGAAAGAAGGAGAGAACAAAACAAGAAGTCGAGGGGTTGCCACGAGGACGAGCGAGAGGAATGATCGGTATTCGTATATGTGTGTGTGCGCGTATATCTGGCGTTGTATGTGTGTGCTCGAGTGCATTAGTGAATGAGAGGGGGGATGGGGAGGGGGCGAAGGAGTGGAGAGATGGGGGAAGGGAAAAAGGGGGTGAAACGGGGGTACAGCAATAACGGGTAGGCGAGAAGAGGAGGGTACAGTGGCGGTAGAACAAGAGGGGAAGGATCAATGCCGGTTGCCAGGACAACCACGGTACCTGATCTTCCTTCCATCCATCCTGGAGCGAGTACTTCTCGCTCGATCTGACCCCGCGCGCGCTTCGAAGGGAAGAGAGAAGGGAGAGCGAACCGTGGACCGGGGGGGGGGGGGGGCGGAAAACCCCCCG
>NW_021848537.1:1245501-1250185 GCF_003651465.1 Formica exsecta
GATCAATTCCGAGCTCATTGATTCTGGTTGAATTTAGTAGGGAATTGGATACAGAATCGATAGAAATTATAAGCGAAGTTTAGACAAAAAAATTGGGGAAGGCATCGAGTAACATTTTTATAAGCGAAAATGAGAAAAAGTTAAATGAAATTTCGTGAAAAGAATAAATGAAATTTAATATAAATATAAAATATATATACCATAGAAAATCTCGGGATAATTTCTCTTTCGGTTTTCCGAAATTAAGCAAGCATCACAGGTTAAAATTGAAATCGAGAAAATTTCGAGCGAAAAGCGAGAGAGGAAGAGAGAGGGGGAAAGAGACGTTCCCGGGCAGGCCGGAAATTTTCCCTCGGAAATATTTCGGCGCGACCGATCGATTTTCGCTCGGGAAACGATCAATATACGAGGTAGCGCGGGGGCGGAGGGTGAATCGAAGAGTGGGATGGGGTAAAAGTATTCATTGTTTCGAAGAGACACACGACGCGCGCGTGTTTCTGCGCATTCGGCACGAGTTTTGGCGGGTCGATGCGCCATTGTGTTGCCTCGGCGACTGCGTTTGCTTTGTTTTTGTCTCTTTCTCCTTTTCTTTCTCGCCTCCTTCTCTATCTCTCTCTCTCTCCTCTTTCAATCTCCTTTCCCCTACTCTTCTTTATACATGTGTGCAGCTTGTTTCGATGTATTACACTCAATACTTTCGCGCCCACGCTCTTTCCTCACGCAAGTACGTTCGCTTGAAATCTTTTTTGCATCTCATCATCTCGATGTGAATAATCGCGAATAAATTTCGACAAATAAGGCAATAAAAGTGTCGGAGATTTTTCGGCTATAATTGCATCCTTGATGAAACGCAATTTCATATAAAATCGACAAATCGAAGAAATAATTTGGAATAAATTATTAGAGCGAAATATTTTCATAATTTCATAAAGGTATGACATTTGAAAAGAAGAAAAACAGAGAGTCAAAATAATAACGATAATTCTTGACAGATTTTCTCAATGATAGAAACGTAAATCTTGATAGAATTAAGAACAAGAAATTAATAACTTCGGATATATGGATGCGCAGATTTTAAAAAGAACGGAGTCAATTTTAACAAAATTGTTATGTCATTAGCTTTTGAGACCGGATAAGAAATTATTGTATCTCGACTCGTCTATTTTAATCTTTTTTTTTTCTTCTCTCTCATTCTCTCTCTATTTTTCCCTCTCACGATCAGAAAAGCGATCTACAAAATAACGAGATAATGCGTCGGTCGAATAGAAGCAACAGCTTATTCGACGAACCAGTTTTACCTCCTACGCTAGAGTCTGACATTTCTTTTCATTCATTTTCCACGCCCACAACTCCCGCACATAACATTCTGGACAAAAAGTTTATTCATACGTCATGAAGCTAGCATTATTTTTTAATGTCACATCTTCCGGTCGATCCAACATCAATTTCCGCTCAAAGAAAATGTCGAAAAAGTTAATTATAAAGAAGTCTGGCATCACAGAATAATACTATAGGAACAAGTTACTCTAAAAAAAATTTGAGCAGAAATAAAATAAATATCTATTCTTAAATCTTTTTAAAATATTTTATATATATATATAAATAATATATATATTTAATTAATATTTTATTATATATAGTAAGAGAAGAAATATATTTAATTACTATTTAAATATTAAAATTATTGCATTCCGTTAAAATATTTTATTGTTTAAATTATTATTTAAACAATAACAATACAATTCTGGAATATCGATAACAAAGTCTTTATTTAGCGAACACTAATTCTGCTGATAAGACGGTGGCATATCATATTCGTATACGCTTGCATGATATCAAATTCGGAAACTTCACTCATTATTTTCTTTTACTCAACGCAGCGGACAATGCGCTCTTTATTCACGCACTTTGATTATCCTGTAATCCGCGTCGCGACCCTCGGCTACTGATAATTTCATCAATCGACGCACCTTGACCTGTAACGCCAATAATTTTATTCGCATATGTACGCGTCGGGATAATCTCCCGATTTAAAATTAACCGAAAAATTTTATTAACTGCAAAAAAACACGCTGAGATTCAGCGATGTACAGACTTTTGCGTTTAGCTTTCGTTAAATGATTTAATTTATCAGTCAAACACTTGAACTTTAATTTATCAGCTTAATTGATATCGAACAATTGTCGACGTAGTCTGTAACTATATATATCCAAAATTGGAAGATACTGTTAGTACAAAATTGAATTACAATTCAATTAATGAGAAGCAGAGCGAAAAGTAATATTTTAAAAAGTCACGTTAACACGATTTACTGATATGGAAAAATACGGTGATAAGCGTCATTTCTCTTAATTCGTGCCTTTTTGACAATATCGACTTGTGAAGTAAAATGCAATTAGCATTTCTAATCGAATTTTCAAATTCAATTAATATTGACTACAAGACTATTATTTCTCCAATCAGAATTTGTGACTTCACGAATTCGAATTTTTTAATTTAATATTTCTGTTGTTCCAATTCTTTTTTAACTTTTATTTGTATTTTCTTCTTTGACAATTTATTATATCTATAAAATTATATATACTTACAAAAAAATTATACTCTTAAAATTATAATTTATCACATCAAAAGTATTGATTTTTGCTCGATTCAAAATACAATTTATATATTAAATATTGTTATATACTATTTTAATATTTTAATATTTCTCTAAACATCTTTCTGAATATGAATTATATACCGACTGTGCATGATGCGAAATTCTTGAGAGATTGCACTTTTCGTAGATGCATTTCATTTGTGCTTGGACCGGCCGATTTTACAACATATATATACAACGTATGTCACGAGTGTTACCTGCGAGATAAGCACGCCGGAAGTGTGTCAACACCTTATATTTCATACTTAAAATCGCACGCCGTGCGATAAACCAGAAAATTTTCCCAGATATTTATTCGGCACGAGATTGAAATTATATGGATTTTCTTCAAATTGTATAAATAGAATTAAAGCTTTTTTATATATATATAAAAAATTATATACATCAAATATAAGAGAAACACATTATTCGATTTATTACACAATATAAATAATATATAAATTATAATACGAATTGTTAATCACAAATATCAAAAATGTCTTATTTTCTAAATTATAAAAACTATTAACAATTTTGTGTGTGTGACAAATATTAAATTTTTACTTTTATCAGATATTTTCATATTGCAACGACAGATTATAAACGTGTAGTAAAAAAGCAAGAAAAGAATTAATTTCTAAAAACGCGGCAACTAGCCGATATGGACTTTTTTGATATCAATGCAACAATTATATCCGTCAAAGCGTTTAATTAATCCACGACTCTCGTCCAATTACGTTTATTATTTTCAATCGCAATACGTATACATGGTTACTATGTGCCTGAATTTTCCACGGATCACGTGTATACTTTACATGCGACAAATATAATCGTCCACGTGCATCTCGACGAGATGGATGCAATGACGAATGTAACGTGCAGTGTGGTGATGTTATCGATTCGAGGAAATTATAGTCACATATAATTTTAGAACATCTTATATATTCATTATTATTATTTATTATTGTTGTTTAGTTTTTATTACGATTTATACATATATCATATCTTATAATTTATTATAAAAATTAAAAAAATGGGCATGATAATTACGTATATTCGCAGAGAAAAACTTATACTTTAAAATTATTAATTAAAAGCAGTTCTATTATTACATTATTTATAGTAATCTCACTATACTTTAAACAAATTGTTTCCTTAAAATATTGAATTTCTTTTATAAGAAAATTATAGCTAATATTATTTTATACTTCTAAATTACATAAAGTTGTCGCAATTCTTTTTATTTAATTAAAATTAAAAGATTATTGACACAAATTTTAATATAATCGGAAATTATTTCACAAACGCATTGAATTTGCAGTTATTTTATCAAAATAAAACGGAGATACAACCCTAAAGGGCGAGGGAAACGCAATTTGGGTTTCTTATCATTGAGATCCAGGTATACAGATGAAATCAGAAACTATCAATAGCAATTATGTTTTTTTTTTTATCTAATCGGAGAGGTAAGACTATTAGCTTTCTCATTTGCTACGATAAATATCGCTTTTGAAGTTATTATTCACATACAGTAGTAACGTTGATATAAATAATTTAGTTGTTTCACAATAAAAATTCTAATGGGAGAGGTATAGAAATTAATCATATATACATTATAATGCGTTATAATATTAATAAAAAGAGGAAAACAACGTAACATCACTCCTATCACTATTCTCTTCCCGTCTTTTCATTTTTTCCTGACAGCTTATAGTTTACTTTCTAATTGCGCGTAATAGTATAGTTTGCGCTGTTTTACTTCGTATCCCGATTCAGTTACTCGGCAAGAAATTTGTCCTATTGCGTTCGATGTTGTTGAGTAAATACGAGTTTAAATACATCATCCATGTCTTTCCGCTTTACTCGCACAGCTTACGTGATACGTAATCAAAATAAATCTGCCCGAAATTGTGCGATTAAGAGTTAAGTAACAGAAATTATTTTAATACTATTAATAATTATTATTAATTATTATTAATAGTATTAAACTCTCTAGTCGCATGATAATTTGCGATCGCAGGCATCTTGTTAAGAATTACATAAATG
>NW_021848537.1:1250987-1291175 GCF_003651465.1 Formica exsecta
CAATAGCAATTATGTTTTTTTTTTATCTAATCGGAGAGGTAAGACTATTAGCTTTCTCATTTGCTACGATAAATATCGCTTTTGAAGTTATTATTCACATACAGTAGTAACGTTGATATAAATAATTTAGTTGTTTCACAATAAAAATTCTAATGGGAGAGATAAAGAAATTAATCATATATATATTATAATGCGTTATAATATTAATAAAAAGAGGAAAACAACGTAACATCACTCCTATCACTATTCTCTTCCCGTCTTTTCATTTTTTCCTGACAGCTTATAGTTTACTTTCTAATTGCGCGTAATAGTATAGTTTGCGCTGTTTTACTTCGTATCCCGATTCAGTTACTCGGCAAGAAATTTGTCCTATTGCGTTCGATGTTGTTGAGTAAATACGAGTTTAAATACATCATCCATGTCTTTCCGCTTTACTCGCACAGCTTACGTGATACGTAATCAAAATAAATCTGCCCGAAATTGTGCGATTAAGAGTTAAGTAACAGAAATTATTTTAATACTATTAATAATTATTATTAATTATTATTAATAGTATTAAATTATTATTATTATTAATTAATAATAGTATAGAAATTATATTTTTGAACTCTGGTAAATAAATCGACCAGATTTCTCCACTTAAATGGCATAAATTTTCACGATCTATTCTTGTCAAAATCAGGCAGATCTAATCTTTAAGTATAATTTAAGTCTGCCATCTTATGCCACGCTTAAAATATTGCAAACACGGATGTAGAAGTACTATCGGGAATTTCGTTGACGTACTTATCCAGATATAAACTTCACTGCATGTCTGTTTATCTCGATTGCTACGTATATACGTGTATATGTATAAGACACTTTCGCGAATATCTTCATTTTATACACCGAGCTAAGCTCGACATTACAAACTTTAAGTCTCAGACTTATAATGAATTCGAGACGCGCGAGAAGCTGGCGTTAGATAAATATTTCTCCTGGTCCAAAATCATTAATAATACTAATAATACTTTTTCTGTACCTTAGTAAAAAAGTCTTTCCTGCTTCAACATGCTTTTCCACTCCAATATTACTAATAGGGAGAGAAACTTTCTTCCCTCTGCTCCAATATATTTTTCTACTCCAATCGATATACCTAAAGGTTTGTCCTCTACTCCAAAATATTTCGTTATCTTAATAGCTGATAAAGAAATCTCTTTTCTTCTACTACAAAATACTTTTCCTACGTCAAAATTATTAATGAAACGGCCTTTCCTCCAAGATTAGTTATGACAGAATGTTTCATATGCAATCATGAAGAAACAAGACAACACCTAATGTAATTTAACAACAGCTATCGCAAACGGTTCGATCCCTTGATAAAGTATAAAACACATTATTTTTTTCCTACAAACTCCCTATCTCACAAAAGAATCGAGAAACTGTTACCAACCGAGTGTCTCTATCCACGCAGTTCAACATATGCACCTGCAGAGTCCTGATCATGGCAAAGTGGCACAGCGATCAGAAACCTCTTTAACCACTTTGTTTCGCAAGTAGTAGCATCTAGACGATTAATATTGTATCTTAAACAACACCTTTCTCTCTCTCTTTCTCCTTCTCACTCATTCTTTCTCTTTCTCTTTTTTTCTCCCACCTCATCAAAGAACTGTTCCTCTCTATCCCTCTCACTCTCTCTCTTTCTCTCTCTCTCTCCCTCTTGTTCTCTCGTCATCAGCAGCTACGCCATCGTGAGATTCCGGTTTTGAAGGGGCTCACCTATTTTATTTTTCGAAAAAGGTCGACCAGGTCAGACGCTGGTCAGAAAAGTTAAGGGACTCACTTGCACTCACCGGTTCGCCGACAACAAGCGTCACATCTCCGCGTCGCTGAGAACGTTGTCGGTTGCCACTTTCCTTCTTCTCGTCGTCGTCGTGATGGTGATTATCGTCGTGCTGACGATTCTCTTCGGCACTTCGGAGTAATCCGACTAATCAGATTCCCCCTCGTCGTCGTGGAATGATATCACAACGGCGTCGCAATGGACAAAGCCATCTTGATAGGGGCACGCACACACAAACGGCACGCAATCTGCCTCCGATCGTGGCGATTAGGTCTTCTTGCCAGCACTGGAGGCGACCGAATGAGAGGCCAGTATGATGGTAGACCAGCATGGCTTGATGGCGCCACAAGACGATTACTGGTTTGGTCCCCACCTTCACGCTACTTTCTAAAGTTATCGGTTATCACTTGCGAAGAGGGTCTGATAAACTTTCGGCTACCCTTTTCTGAAACACCCTAGCACCGACATCGATCGAGTCCATTTAAGGGATTTCGGGTGGTATTTTTGAAACAATTATAATACAGATGGATGATCGGGTAGACCTTGAAGAGAAGTTTGTGGCTACAAGCAGCGCCACTTTAAAGGCGGCAACTTTTGAAGTCGGAGATGAGCTGGTATTTTGTTTAGAAATAAGTCGATCGAAAAAGTTATCTTTAATCGAAGCTACGAAGATGAAATAACATGTATTATCCCCAATAAAGAACATCGCGAGTTAGCGCTGTCCTTAATTCCGCAAATTATGCGTGGATCTTGTTCGAAAAGCAATTTAAAGACGATCAAAGTAGCGTCTTTAAAAAAATGATTAATGATAACAAAAGCCATTAAAAAATAATATATTGTCATAATGAAAAATAGACGTCTAATTGAAAATAAAATAAAAAATAAAGTAGAACATAATATAAAATTAAATTAAAATTACAATAAAATAAAGAAATGATTTATTAAAATAAAATTAATATAAAATTAAATTAAAATTACAATAAAACAAAGAAATGATTAATTCAAATAAAATAAAATTAATTATAAAACATGAAAATCTTGATAATTTGACGCTAATTGGATATATATTGAGATTCTCTTAAATATATTTTATTTGAGAGCACTAAACAATTATTATCTACACTCTACAACAAGTATATCATTCTGCCTTCGTTAAAATACGCTATTTCATCCTTATTTTTGCCCCAAGAGAAATGACCTCGTTGCGAAAAAAATGGATCGCACGAATATTTCTCACAAATACCACACTAAACAGCTTTCTTTCTTTTTTTTTTCCAATCTCACACGCTTCTTCTCTTTCTCTCCTTCCATCACACTCGCTTGCCCGTTCGCTTCTCGAAATAGATAAATTCTTACTTGCACATTGTATAGTAGATTCTTAAGTATATAAATAAGTCGTAAGTCGCGATGCCTCGTTTAGATTATTAAATTATGTATATGTATATATATACTGTATATGTGTATATGAATATTCAATATATCTTTATGTTGTATATAGACTAGAACTCCTCGACACGTATCACATACTAATATTGACTATCGTGTTTCTGGACGAGACTCAGGAACTCTTTGCGTTCCAAGTCCTGGCGACGTTTTCGTCCTTCTGACCCTCTCCTTCGAACATCGAGGATTCTCAGCGATGATTAAATCATCATGAATTTCTCTCGATCATATGTATATTTTTATCTATGCAAATCTTAAAACGGGCTTTGCTCATTCGAATCTTTTAATGCTAAAGCGATTATGTAATCGGTTCTCTATGATCGAAATACTATCTCTCTCTATCTCTCTCTGCGAGATTGTCAGAGAGACGAAAACGCGCCGTCGTCTTATTGCTGCATCATCATTGACTTTAGGATCGTGACAGTGTCAACTGCTTATAATCGCTAATACTTTCGCAATACTTTCGCAGTAATTTCGCACTTCACTTGGACTTGAAAATGAAACTGAATTAATTTTCCTAATCGAAATGTCACTCGAAATTATCGTATATTTTAATTGTTTTTATGGAAAAAGAAAGTGTTCTTTTTTTTTTATTTTTAATAATTAATTTGTATCTTTCAATGTTTCTTTAATTAACTTTTGATTATTTTGAATTTATTTTTCAATTTCTCTTTTATTTGCTTTACTTTATCTTGTTATCTTTATGGAAAAAATAAAATGATGTAATTTTCACTCTTTCGCGTTTTGATTTTTAGATAAATATAAATTATTTATGTGTTAATATTTAAAAAAGATTAACTCTTTTTTCTCCTTCTGGAGAACTTAATTTGCATTTCAATAGTACTCTAATAATTAATACTTTCATATAGCCAAAGGCATTTTCATTTTCAAAACTTCTTTAGCTTAAGAGACTCTCCTACACATCTTATATTATCAATCTTAGACTTAGGCCTGCAAAAACATTTGCAAATACTTTCAATCCTTTCCTCTCGCTATTCTATCGCATTTTACCAGTTTAATTCTATGGCTCGTATTCTCCCACGATTTACGTTTTTTCACGAGAGAGATTCTTGGAGCTATCGCAAAAAAAGTAGGAAGAAAATTGATTTTTTAATTCGATTCTCCGCTGGCGACCGTACCGTCAGTCGGAGGACCGGTCACGATTGGTGGATCGTTCGTAGGAAGCCCTTGCATCTCCTGCACCCCCTGGAATAGTTTGCCGGGGAATCCCTGCAGGAGATCGTAGGAGACTGGAGTGGGCGGTAGGGCGGTGGTGTGTGCATGCGGCGATTGCAGAACGGCTATCACTCTCCGGAGCTCCTCCAACGCGTTCCCTGCGGCATCAATTAATTTGTCATTAATTAATTAAAACCTTGCGATAAGCGTTATAAAATGATACAGTTTAGATACTTCATACACTCGAAATATATAATTTAATTTTCTTATGCGTGAGAGATTGTTTAAAAAATTTTTAAACTATTTAAAAATATATAATTATGATATTATAATATAATAAATATAATTATATTATTTTTTAATATAATTATATTAAAATAATTTTTAAAAAAATACTTTAATTTTAAAATTAAAATTTAGACGAGTATATCTCGCTACACATCCTCATTACCTTGCATAAGGATATAATTTTTCGCCAGGAGAAGAGTAGCTATTTTCGATAGCTTCCTCACCGAAGGACTATGCGCGTAAGGGATGACAGAACGAAGTTCGTCTAGGGCGTCGTTCAAATCATGCATCCTTCTACGTTCTCGCGCATTAATATTCAGCCTTACGCTCTTTCCTTGACGAGTCGTCTTCGATTTCGATGGACAGTTCAATCGCGAAGCTGTTGGTCTGAGAAAAAAAATCACATGCGTCAGCATTATTAATTATATATTCCTTACAAAAATATATTTCATCCAATTATTTTATTACGTATTTATATGCGCAATCCCAGTTGAATTTTCCTATTTTTAATTATTTTATTCTTGCAAATTCTCAGGTGAATTCATTTTTCCATTTAATTTAAAATTTTAAAACATGATTAAATCGAAAATAAAAACCTCTCGTCCGGTCGATTCTCATCGGACAACGCGCTCGACGAAGCGTGCGGTTGGGGTTGTTGTTGAAAATAAAAACCACCGAGACCCACGGCACCCAGCGGAGTCCTTCGTCCTGGTGCACTCTGGGTATGTTCCGATGAGTACGCTGCCGGTGGGCCCGAGACGCCCGGATGTGAAGCCCCTGGGGTCGAGTATACGGATTCGAGGGCCGCTGCCGATTGTGGCGGCAGTGGATGCTGGGAACAGACATTTTTTCGTATCATTTTTGTATTATATAATTTTAAAAATAGGGAGAATATATTTAAAAAATATTTTTAATTAAATATATATTTCTTATATGTCCTACTATTATTACTTACGACGTTACGATGCTCCCAAGCCCAGGTAGGATGTGACGCTGTGCGTTGCCAGGATCCTTGCTGTAGATGAGCTTCCGGCAGGCCTTCCCTGCGATCGTCGTCCTCTGTTGAGCTGCTCTCGCCGTCGTAAGATCTCATCCTTTACTCTCTCGATTTAACCGACGAATTCTTCCTCTTCTCTTTACTCAATTCCTATATTTGCAAATTCCAGTTTTGTCAAAAATAAAGTCCTTGATTGCGAATTTATTTCATCAACAAAACTTTTTTATTTCTTTTTTTTTACTTGTTTTATTTGATGCAATTATTTATTTTCACGTTTCTCGCGAATAATTTCTCTTTTTCGCTGGAATTAATTTTATTATTGCAGTTTTTCCATCTCCAAATTTCTCGCATATTTTCATTTCCGCAAATAAATTCTCAATCTCGCACGAATCTATTTCATGAATGCAATTTTTTCTAAAATTTGCATGTATTATTTTGCAAAGTGAATCCTTGCTTCGCTCGTTAAATTTGATTTTTGAAAATTTCTCCCGAATTTTATATTCACGTTCTCGATCGTCGAATAAACTTTTATTTTCTCATTTTCGCATTTATTAGCGAGCCCAAAACATGATTAAATCGAAAATAAAAACCTCTCGTCCGGTCGATTCTCATCGGACAACGCGCTCGACGAAGCGTGCGGTTGGGGTTGTTGTTGAAAATAAAAACCACCGAGACCCACGGCACCCAGCGGAGTCCTTCGTCCTGGTGCACTCTGGGTATGTTCCGATGAGTACGCTGCCGGTGGGCCCGAGACGCCCGGATGTGAAGCCCCTGGGGTCGAGTATACGGATTCGAGGGCCGCTGCCGATTGTGGCGGCAGTGGATGCTGGGAACAGACATTTTTTCGTATCATTTTTGTATTATATAATTTTAAAAATAGGGAGAATATATTTAAAAAATATTTTTAATTAAATATATATTTCTTATATGTCCTACTATTATTACTTACGACGTTACGATGCTCCCAAGCCCAGGTAGGATGTGACGCTGTGCGTTGCCAGGATCCTTGCTGTAGATGAGCTTCCGGCAGGCCTTCCCTACGATCGTCGTCCTCTGTTGAGCTGCTCTCGCCGTCGTAAGATCTCATCCTTTACTCTCTCGATTTAACCGACGAATTCTTCCTCTTCTCTTTACTCAATTCCTATATTTGCAAATTCCAGTTTTGTCAAAAATAAAGTCCTTGATTGCGAATTTATTTCATCAACAAAACTTTTTTATTTCTTTTTTTTTACTTGTTTTATTTGATGCAATTATTTATTTTCACGTTTCTCGCGAATAATTTCTCTTTTTCGCTGGAATTAATTTTATTATTGCAGTTTTTCCATCTCCAAATTTCTCGCATATTTTCATTTCCGCAAATAAATTCTCAATCTCGCACGAATCTATTTCATGAATGCAATTTTTTCTAAAATTTGCATGTATTATTTTGCAAAGTGAATCCTTGCTTCGCTCGTTAAATTTGATTTTTGAAAATTTCTCCCGAATTTTATATTCACGTTCTCGATCGTCGAATAAACTTTTATTTTCTCATTTTCGCATTTATTAGCGAGCCCCACCGCCATTCGCGGGGCGTCATCGGCCAGTCTAACGCAATCAATAGTAAGTGGAACACTTACCGACGACGATTTTTTTCCCAGCCCCCGCGCGTTTCCCCGCGGGGTGCAGAATAGCGGCGATCAGCAACGCTTTTCGCGCATCAGCGCCCAGCGCCAAATCATCCCTCCGTCCGTGCTTTATTTGCACTTTTCCGACAACAGTCAGGGACAACCGGGTTTCGAGGAATCGTGGGGGTTGCCGGAGCCTTTTATCCCGTTACCGAAATCACTCAGAGCCAATCACAGCCATTTTAATTCAGCATGAATCGAGTCTCGATGACCGATACGGAGAAAAATCTCGCGAACCGTTTGGAGATCTTTTTCCATCCGCAGAGCCTTTGTTCCCCGAGATGTTCGATCTTTGAAGATCTTTAAAGATCTCTCTTGTCCTTTGATGACGATCGGTAAATTTAGACAAAATTATCACGTCCGAACGAAGCACATCGGGGGCGCACACGCGTCTCCTTCGTTGTTTGGCAGGTCCTGCGCAGGAGACAGCGCAACCCCTAAATTAGTTCGGTCGCCGTGTACAAGGGTGCGCCTGTTACGGCCGAGGGATGCTGCGCTGGACCATCGGCTGGCGTACCCTGGCGGGTCAAGCTAAAGATCCTCTTTGCATATCTTGTTACCATCGGAAAAGGAAACTCGTGTCTAAGAGAAGCAAGAGAAGTCGCTAGTTGCCGGATAGATATTGTACGCGAAGAGATGCTGCGCATTTAGTTTTAATTTGTAATAAAAATTATACTTGCATAAAAATTCTTTGATGGTAGGGGAAACTATTTAAAAGGTAAAAATTAAAGAACTATTGAAAAAAAAAAGATATGATCAAAAAAATAATAATTAAGATAAACAAAACAAGATAAACAATCAATTTCCGAAATTGTCAAACATTTTTCAACAAGAAAATATGTATTGTGTTTACGGAACAATTATTATTATATATATTAATAATTAAATTATATCGTATACTTAGTTATACTATAATATTCTAAATAATGTAATTAAAAAATATGTTATTACAAACCTATTAATATGATTGGTATTTATTAATGTAATTGGGGTAATTGCAACAACACTTATTATACCAGTATTAAAATATTTATTCTGTTATACATACGATGCACATTATATTTTTGTTCCTTTATTTTTTCTCTATTTTATTTTCAAATATTACATATTTATTATTACATTAATCAAGAGGTTCTTAATTTTTGATTTTCGTAAAAAAATTAACATCAATTCGTCGATGTCGCAATTTTGATAAGTTTCACGTTCCCTTTTTTTCACAGTACTCTGCTTCGTCCGATTTACTACATACCGTGTTTACAGTCCGTACATACGTTGTCATTGAACGTGATTAACGGACACGTATTAGCGCGTGGAAAAATACCATGAGCATCGCGGGGATTCCGAGACAATTTGGCGACGATCATTCTTTTCCACCTTTTTTGCGTGTAAATTATACCTCCCCCCTTCCCGCGTCTCACCTAACACGAACGCGAACGAACGACCGTGGTTAGTAAAATTTCATTTAATTTAATAATAAATATTGGATGAGAAAGAAAGGAGTAAATATTAAAATCCTTTTTCTCTCTAAACGCAAAAATTTAAATAACAACACACAAGTGTGTTTACGTATATCGAATAATATCTAGATTCTCGTTACCGCGTAATAATACGGCGGAGAGAGAAAGGGTTAAATTATTACGCGTCAATGTGCTTTGTTCGCTCACGAGATACGCCCGAGATCTTTCTGGGTCGAATAGCATCTATAGTGCAAGATTTATCGCTTCCTTCGCGCCGAGGAATATATCCCGAGATTGCTCGAAAATAATTGCAAACGCATCTGCTTCGAAGTACAGCGCGAAATTGATCGCTTCAGCATCCGAATCTATTAATTAGGAAAGAATAATACTATTTATTGATTCATTGATCACAGAAGGTTACATCCACGAAATCTTTATAGTTCCTCCCCCCCACCAAAAAAAAAAAAAATACTTATGGTTTCCAAAATCTTTTTTAGCGATAATTTAAAAAACGATTAGTCTATGCTTAAACTTTTTTCTTATAACAAACATATATTGTTTATTAATTTTATTTAAACGGTTCAAAAATATATTAAAGGTTTTAAAGAGATAAAATACGTATAATCATCTTTGACCACACATTATTATGAAATAGAATTATTTTCTCGATTGATTCGCTTTGCTAATATCGTGTGATGTATTTATTTAAATTTTATATATTTTATTTCATAAGCTTTAAGCAACTCGGAAAAATTATTCTAGAAAAGTTAAACGGTTATTATCGTTTCCAGAACTTATCCTGATTGTTTTCTTTTATATTGTACATTGTTTCTTGATATCTCACACATTTGCAACATAAATTTCAAGCAGAACGAAAGAAATTACCGAGAGAGAATTAAACGCAGCCATCTTTGATAACGTTATCAGGAAACAGGTTTCGTCCGGATTATTTCCGAGCGGAAGAACGCGTGTCGCGAGGAGCGGTCGGGGAAGGAAAGCTGAAGGAAAACCGGGAAGGGAAAAAGGATCTCTCTCGCATACGCTTACGCATACACGCGCGTGCAATCGTATCTACCGAGTACGTACCGTTCGGCACGTATAGATCGCGAATCCGATGACGAGAGAAGGAGAGCGAGAGAAAGACAGAGAGAGAGAGAGAGAGTGAGGGGGTGGTGGTCGGCGTTCGGGGGTGGTTTTCGGACCGACGGGCGGTCCGGAGTCCTGAGGGATGAGGGACGACGAGGGTTGCCTTGGCAACCCTCCGTGCCAACCAGCCTCGGCTTACTTTAGCCCGTCCTCGCGATCAATACAGCATCCCCCGGCGAGCTCCCGGACCAAACGCACCCCCCCTCTCTCTCTCTCTCTCTCTTCCTTCCCTCCACTGCTCGTCCGCCCGCCCGTCCCGTCCCGTCACATCATCCCTCCGCGCTTCTCACGGAACCTTTCTCCGCTCCTTCTTCTCCTTACGTGGCCTCTCCATGTGCGCATTACCGTCGACCATCACAAACCAACCCTCTCGCGTTCCTCCCCCCCCCCTTTCTTCCTCGCCTTCCGTTATCTCGCGCTTCCCCTCTATGAATTTGTCTTGAAAATCTCATTTTATCATTTGTAGTGTTGTATTTAAGATGCTTTTCATTTTGTTTATTTATTAATGTTTACCTCGATTTGTATAACTTTGATTCGTAACGGGAGCCAGTCGAGGCAACATTTAGTCCTCCAAGTTTAGCTACTTGATATTATGATAAGAATCATAATATCTGGACAAAATATATATTACTTTATGTATATCTAAAAAAAATTACAATTACATAAAAAATTAGGAGATAAATGTCGAAACATTTATAAATATTTATAAATATTAATATCATCTGTATCTTTTTTTACAATTGCATAGCAATGAATAATTGATTACCAAAGTTTTCATTCACATGGCACAAATTTGGTAATTAATTATTGTCAACATCATATAAAACTACATTTTTAAGATTTTTAGTAGAATATCTCAGCTTGTGACTAAACTCGAAATGCTTTCAATCTCATCGCGGTTTCAATCCCACCGTCAAAATTAACTCCCGATAAATGGTCGTTTATCGAGCAAGAGAGAGAAGGGAAGAAGGAGAAATACGTTAAATAATTAATCTAGCGATTCGATTAACACAAGCCCTCGCGATATTCTCGCTAAAAGATCTAGGGCGCAATTAATTTTAATTAGACTGTCGAGGATTTTATTTAAAGAGAGTAAGAGATTAAAAAAAAAAAGAGAGAAACAAGTAAATAAAATTTGGTTTTCTTTGTTGCTCATATTGCTATCTCTTTTTCTACCACCCCTTCCTCTCTCTTTCTCTCTCTCTCTCTCTCTCTCTCTCTCTCTCTCATTCCCTTTTCCTTTCTCTCCAGTGCTTTGCATTTTAATTGCATTTTGGTACGCGGCCCGTTTTGCATGTTAAAGCCGACCGCGAGGCCACTTATTGCGACGAGGGGGGACGATGATGGGCGATGTCGCACGGGGCGCGGCAGAGGGGAAGGGGAACAAAGGCGGGCGCGGGAATCGTCGTCGTCGTCGTCGTCGTCGTCGTCGTCGTCTCCGGCCCGGCTCGAATTTGGTCCACGGATCATCCCGCGAGCGAGCGAGCGAGCGAGCCGAGGCTGCCTGCCGTCCGCTATCGACAGTTTTCCCAATCGTATCCGTTCCGGAGAATTCTCCCCCTCCTTTCTCCCCCTTCTTTTTCTCTCTCTCTCTTTTTCCCTTACCCTCTCCTCTCTATCGTTCCCCTTTCCAACCCTCATCGACATTGGGTGTCGCCGTAAGCGAAGCGATGCAATGCGTATCGCTGCATGCGATGCAAAAATCATTATGCAATATGGGGTGAATTTTGTTTTTGAGAATCGAAAATCATCTTGATAATATTTCCTTTTTTTACAAACAAATAATTAAAATAAATTCATTAGCTCAATATTAGAGTAAGCAGATTATAATAATTTGAATTGAATTAACTGTAATAATATTTTCTATATATAAATTATATAATAATACAAATGTGTGTATAAGATAAAAAAAAGATTGTAGGGGACATTATGAAAAAACGAGGACTAATTAGATTAAGAAAAATCAGGATTTATTATCTCGAAGCGTCATAAATATAAAAATCGATAATACTACTTGTATTTTATGATTTTTCTGCCGACAGAGAATTAACAGGAGTGTCCGCTCTTCTTTCCCCGTCAGTATTTTACCGCTATATATCGCGGAAAGATCCGGGTGTGAAAAATGAAAGGACCGCGATGAGACGCGTCGAGTCAGCAATATTTATCCTCGGTCGGAAACAGCTGAATCAAAATAACATCGCGAATTAAAGTAGTGTTATTGCCAGAATCGCGGAAGCTGCGATGGAATCGCGACGTAAGGGTAAAGAGCGAGGGTGAAGGAAAATCGTTTTCAAATTTAACTGATGCCGAGTCGCTGAATGTGGCCGATCGATTCGCAGGCTCACTTTCCCACAGGAACACCCGGATCGGGATTATCCTGGACTGCGTGAACCACGGCTACGTGACAATTGCGCTGTGATATATGGCATATGGAATACTACAGAACAACAAAGTACTATACACATAGTACAGATTTATTTAAGAGAAAGAGCGAATGTAATTTTTGACATAAAAGTCGACCTATACAAAAGAAAAAAGAGGAAAAGGAAAACTTTCGAAAAATATCTGTTTTCAACGTATTAAGCTTAAATCACCGCCTTTATTTTTTCCGAATAAAAATCATTAAATAACATCAACGTCTTTCACTCTTTTAAGAATGAAGGATTTAATTCAGAGAGATGGAATTTTTAGAGAGCGATATCCTGCGAGTCCTCGCGTCGGGGGAACGCGAGGAGACGCTCGCTTCGTCATTTTTCTCGTAAATTCAACGACACGCGGGGGACGGGAAGGAGTAAAAAAGAGCTTCTTGACGGAAGATTAACGAAGAAGAGGGACAAGAGAGGAGGGCGGAGAATGAGCTTGGTTCTTACTTCGTTTCTCGTAGCACTTCGCCTCTGCCGAGGAAAATATAAGGACGCAGGATCGGAATCTTGAATTACGCTAATCGAGTTCTTCGTCGTCCTGTCGGATGATGCGCGACGAATATCCTCCTGGATATCGCCGTTATTTTCAGCTCGGAAAAATGCGGAGAATTAATGAGAATACTCCTCTAAGAAGAAAAATTTATCTGAATTTTTTTTGTTCCTTCAAGGACACGCAAGAAAATAAGGAGAGCATTTCGTATGAGATATTATCGCGAAGGCATGCTCGCCAAATAGATCCTGGATATTATTGGACGGTATATATCGGAACGGCCAAGACACCATTGATCGTGGCGTATTTTAGTTTCCTCAGATCCAGTTTAATATATAACTTTAGACAGATACATAAAGACAAAAAAAAAGAGAGAGAGAGAGAAGAATTTATAGATCCTTAACTGAATTTATATTAAATTTTTATCTATGTTTGTTAAATATATATTAAAATATGAAATATATAATAGACATTATTAATAAATAAATATATTCCTAGATGAATTTAGTGACAGATATATTGTAGATTTTAAATTTATAAATCTATGATATAAAAATATATTTGTTTTTTTAGCGATCTTTAAATCTGCCATGCATATTTGCATCGGTCATCCTTTTCCCGTGGAGGGAATGTTTACCCGCTGAAAATTCTGATTTTTGCAGTCACGATGTGTATTTTTCCGCCCTGGTGTATTCTCCCGACGTGCGTTTTCTCATTACATATTTCCCCGACGTGAATTTTCTCATCGCAAATTTCTCGTTATGCATTCTCGCGGGGCATAAATTTTCTTCGTCATGCATTTTCTCGTCGTGCATGTTTTTACATTACTCTCGACGTGCTTTTCCCCGACAAGTTTTCCATCGCAGATTCTCCCATTGCGTATCCATTTATTTTTTCACATTTGCCGTTTTCGCTCTCGTTCTTCGCGTTTTTTTTTTTCTTTTGTTCTTTTTATTCCTCGATTTTTCGATAGCTTTCTCCCCCATTTTCTCGACGCGAATATTCCGTTGAATTTTTATCTCTCCTCATCGTTACGCGAATCTTTCTCCATTTGTTCGTCCCTTTGTCACGCCTTTCCTTGCGCGAGAAACAACGAGCCCTCCGCAGCATCCGCGAGATCCACGAGCGGTGAGGCGAGAGAAGGACGAGGAGCAGGGAGAGAGACAGAGAACGCGCGACGCGCAAATGAAATTTAATAAAATTTCAAGCTCGCTGGTCGCGCTCTGGTCGAACCGTAGTAGTACGTTATATACTTTCGCGGAGAGGGTGGCCGGGTCCGTTGGCGGTCACCATGGCGACGCAGCATCCCGCGCCCCGTGACGTCACTGCTCCATCGATCTGCGCACCCCTCTATAGTTATCGCCACCAGCACCGACATAGCCCGCAGCCACCGCCGCACACATCGCCAACATCTCTCCCTCTCGTCTCTTCTCGGTATCTATAACATCCCTTTCCTCTTCCTCTCTACCTTTCCGTTTCTTTAGCTCATTACTTTTAACTAATTATGAGACTTCTTTCATATTTTATTTTCATCGTGCGCCTTATTCCTCGGGAAATCCCGCTTGAGATTAAAAGGATTTTTTTAAAAGGATGTTCTCCCTCTCTCTCTATCTTTTCCCCTTATGGTGTTTCAGCCCTTAACTTGCATCCTCATCATTTTATGTATGTGTTCGTCTCGCATAGATTTATATATGTTATGAATTAAAAGATTGGTATCTGAAAAATATTATAGATCTGCGCTTTTGTGTATGAAATATTACATAATTATTTTCAATTCTTTTTTACATGAGGTGCATATCATGTATTAAGACATGTGTCTATTTATAAAATTTTTCTTTTATTCTTAATTTATATTATATTGTTGTTTTATTTTTTTATACTATATTTATGTTGTTTCTATCTAAATCTTCTTTGCTTCGTATTTTATATTTTATATTTCTGGTACTTTCAATGTTTACACGAACACGTTGTAGTCATATTTTTATTCTACTTTCAATTAATCTACCCCATTGCTTTGTGAATTTCGACGCAAACGTACGCTCTCTTTCTCTCTATCTCTTTCTCGGTGCATCATCCGCGATCCCATAAATATAAATAAATGCATTTTCTCCCTCTTTTCTACCCTCTCACTTCCTCCTCCGCCTCGTGGCAATCCATTACTCTTCCCCCTTCGAAGCGGAGGCACGCGTGCACTCACGCGAGCGGCACTAGTACGCACGCACGTACGCACAAATGCACGCGAGGAAAGTGAGTAACCTTGTTGATGGCCGGCCGGCCGGTGGATGCTGGATGCTGGCACCTTCGAGTCTATCTCCTCTCTCCGGAGCAACGGCCAGGTGAAAAGGGAGGACGAGGGATGAATCGATCGATACCTAAAGATACACGTATTCTTTTCCTGACGCTATCGATATTATTCGATATCCAAGAGTCGATTTGAAAAACGTTGATGCAGCAAGTGTGATTTTATTGTTAAAACATTAATGTATATTAATAAATAATATTAATCAAAAAGAGATATAGCAAGTATAATGCTATAATTATTATAAAATCTAAAAATGTATAACTGAAGATATAATATTAATTTTAATATATGTATATAAGCAAGCATATACAATAATACAATTTATAGATATAATTCTCTATTAGTATTATATGAATATAATATATAAATAATAAAAACAGATAATATTTCTATAATAATATTATTTAACAAGACAAGACCGACATTTTTTTATCTTGGTAGTTTAACGAATTGGCAGAATTGGCAATGCTAAGATACTCGACATTCCGAGTCTTAAAATATCAGTTGCATCCCTAGATTAAGAGAGTTGAAGGGGAAGGAAAACGAAGAAGAGAGAGAGGGAGAAAGAGAGAGAGAGAGAGAGAGAGAGAGAGAGAACGAAGGTAGTACGCCGGATCAGAAATGGCAGCAGCCCTTATTTCTGCAACTCTTCCTCCGGTGCACCCTTCGGCTGCCGGATCGCATTATCGATCGATGGATGGATGAGGAGGGGTGGAAAAGGGGAAAAGGGCTCGTCCAGCGTTCGTGCCCCTTTCCCCCTCCCCTTGTCGCCCCGCAGCCTTCTCGCCGTTTCCCCTGTTTCTATTTTTTTTTCTTTTTTTTTCGTTTCTTCCTCTCTTTCTGTTTTCGCGTTTTCATCCTCTTCTCGTTATTCTTTTTCAATTCTTTCTCTTTTTCTCTCCTCTTTCTTCTTCTCGGTTTTCGTTATTTAATTAAATCCTCTTATGATGAAAAGGGGACGAGGGTACTGCGGTTCTTCCTTTTCTTTTCACGGGTCACCGAAGCAGCCATGCTCGTGCGAGACGGAACAACGAAATGATAATGAGAAGCACGTGGAAGCCGCGAGTAAGACGAGGGTGGGGAGGAAAGGGGAGTGCGAATTAAAACTGTTACACAGCAGCACAATTATTAACGCGTCTTTAAGATCGTGTCGCGATTCTTGGATATTTGTGGAGATTTTAATTATGTGATGTGTGCGATAGTTTTTCATTTTTATTATCTTTTAAAAATATAAAAATATAGTAACTATTGCAAAAGTATGTACCAAGTATTTAATAACTGTTCACGTGATTCACAGTTAGCAGATTAAAAATCGTTTAACTAAAATATTAATAGATGCGAACATTTGTAAAAATGAGAGTAATAATTAAGTTTATAATAAATTAATGATTACAAATGTAAAAATAGCAATAAAATAGAAATAAATAGAAATAAATAATAAACAGAATTTTTAAATAATCGTATCGATCGCGCGATTACGTTCTTCGTGAATTCGAAAGAATCTCGAATAGGATAGATCGGCAAGTATGGGAGAGAAATTCACCTTCTTCTGAAACCCCTTTCAAAAGTGTGACGGAATGTTATTTTCTCGAGTGTTTCTGATAGAGGCAACGATAGACCTTTCTTAACCATTTCACCCCTCGTGCTATCCGGCCATCCGTAGGGGTTGCTGGCCTCCGGCGAGTTCCAGCTGATCCCGAATTTTATCTCTCCCTCCTGGACCAATTGCGGGGTGGGGAGGTCGGCGTCCCGATGGAGCTAGACGGTGTGACGCCGTGCAGTCTCGGGGTGGATTTTCACCGTCGGAACAACACATTCGAGAGTTGAACGCTACCGTCAACTCCCGCGTGCCTCCTCGCATCCATGCGGGCAAGTTAGAGAGGAAAGGTGAGCGCCCTAGTGATCGAGCAGCATCGATCTCGATGCAAACGAGATCGCGTTAAAGTGATCTTAAAAAGTGTGTGCAAAATTTTATACATTCTATAAATTATAATATATCATTATCTGCATGTTTTATATATGTATAATATTTTCAATACAGTTATATGTATAATTTTTATTTTAATTATTTTATTTATAACTGTTTTTATTTTAATTTAATATATTTATATAATGTATCGCATTATATGTGTATGGTTTAATATATAAATGATTTTTAATGATTTATTTTATGAAGAGTTTATATTATATATGTGCGCGTGGAATGTTTTTCAATAATATTCTATAATTCTTCTTCTATAAATTTTAATATTATTACGTTATTTTTAAGTATTATAAAAATGCAGATGATAATCTCGATCTTTCCCCTCGATCGCGGCCGCGTCCCCCTCGTGGCTTGTGCATACGCACAGCCCCCGCGCGTATGTCACCCCTTTTGTTGCGAGAAGGTTAATCAGAAAAAGAGCGGATCGGCCGATATACTCTTTTATTGATTCCGGCCGAATGTTAGGCCCCGAATGCAGTCTTGACAATCGGCATCGGGAAACAGCGAGAGGGAGGGGGGGGGGGGAGGGGAGGAATGTCACCCCTTTTGTTGCGAGAAGGTTAATCAGAAAAAGAGCGGATCGGCCGATATACTCTTTTATTGATTCCGGCCGAATGTTAGGCCCCGAATGCAGTCTTGACAATCGGCATCGGGAAACAGCGAGAGGGAGGGGGGGGGGGAAGGGAGCAAAAGGGAGGTATATAGTGCATGGGAACTACCGAAATTGGAAAGGCAATAAGGGTGTACCGAGAGTGCACCTCTATCGCTTTACGGGGGTTGCCTAGCGACCCCAGCATCCCCGTTCCCTCCCTCTCTTCTCGTCACGTCTCTCTGTCTCCCTTTCTCCATCTCGCTCGCTCCTTCCGCTTTCATCCCTTCGCGAGCCCCCTTCCCGTTTAACCGCCGGCGTTCTCCTCGTTGCTTCTCGGCGTCCACTTCGCTTTTTTCTTCCTTCCGCCCCTCCTTCCCTGCTCTTCATTCGCGTATCCGTACCGCGGGATACCGATGCTCTCTTTTTCCCCGACGTCCCCTCTTTCCTGCTCGCTTTCGTATTGTCTCTCTCTCTCTCTCTCTTTCTCTCTGTTTCGCTTCTTCACCGATCTCTCGAAAGGAGCCTGCGGGCTTTCATCCCGAGTTAGGAGCTACCCCTCTTTCCCCCGTTTCCTCATCCCCCGCCACAACGTAGCTCGCGAGGATATATCCGCTTCCTTCTCGAGGCAAACGTCGCTCACTTTCCGCACCTTTTCAGTCCTCGTCTTCCGATGACTAGCCCTCGGCTTCATTCAACCACCCCTTGGAAGACCGGCGCGCGCTCGAAAGATTGCGCGCACGTGTTGCGGGCCCCGAAACTTGGCCGAGTTTCGTCCTCGAATCGAGCGAAACGAAGATTAGAAAAATTAACAGGCCTCATGTACGCCTTCTTCGTCCTTGATCTGTGAAAATTATCTTTAAATATTTCAATGAAAATAATATTATTAATAGTGATGAAATAACGATAGTGAAGTAAAAATGAAATAATATAAGTGAAGATATTAGAAGGTAAAATATTAAAAGATTTATTCATTTTTTTTACGTTTCAATAGACGTATAGAACATAAACAATCGTTATTCTTCTCATCTACAGCTTATCTCATTAATTCTGCTATTTTATATACATTCGCGATTATAAAGTATATCAAGTCATTCTTTTATATAAAAATTATATATATTGCATTGAATCACACTTAAAAACATCTTTTATTATATACAAAATTTTGTAATGCATAAAAATATACCTAGTTTTGTGTAATAAAAAAATGTTTATCTAAAAAGAAAAAATCGAGAAAAAATAGACATATCTGTCTATAAGATTAACGCGATTTAAAAATTGAAAATGGGTCAAATGGGTCCCAAAGGAGCAGTGGACTTAATAGAAAGCCACTGTATCCCGAGCGATAACTCGACAATCGAGGGGGTTTCATCGAGTTTCGATTTTAAACAGAGATAAATAATCCTACGTGTGACAGGCAGGATATAAAAAAATTCGACTGTCGGTGCCGTGGTGAAAATCGACAGAGAGACACGTCTAACGGTTCGGAGGTTCGGGATTGGCTCGAAATCCCGGGCCAATTCTTTCTCCCAGACGGACACGATCGTCACACACGTCGTCGTGTCGTTCACCGGGAGAGAGAGAGAGAGAGAGAGAGAGAGAGAGAGAGAGAGAGAGAGAGAGAGAGAGAGAGAGAGAGAGAGAGAGAGAGAGAGAGAGAGAGAGAGAGAGAGAGAGAGAGAGAGAGAGAGAGAGAGAGAGAGAGCCTCGATAACGGCGGGCTTCGGGACAATTTAATTTAGATATAAAAAATAATCCCTTTGATTCACGGCGTTCGCTTCAGCGAGTCGCCAGGGCCCTGGAGATCCGCCAACCGTCATGAAAACTTCTCTTTGTCGCGAAACTTTTTTATGCTTCGAAAACGATCTTGATACAATCTGTTTTGGAGATCGGACCGGTTTATTACACGAAACTTCTTCTACTTTTTAGGAAGCGCGACGACATATTTCGATGCTGAAATATTCACAATATCTTATAAAGAATCAATTTATTTTTAGGTATATATATATTTGTATATATATGTGCAAACTTTTATATTATTTATTTCATTAGCTACTTAAAATTTTTTTTATATAATGCTATCTCTATTTTAAATTTCTTCTATGTTAATTTTACGATTTTATCGCGTTTTATTAGAGTTATATTTACAATGTTAGAAATCCAGCCATTATCAATTTTTCATGTATGCAATATTTTTGTAGCGTTTTTCTCTCTCTGTCTATAGATTTTTATTTTACAACATATTCATCACTTATTTTATTACATATAATTTCTTTTCCTTTTATTCTAATTAGTTTCTTTTTTTCTAACAAATAATATAAATTAACGTATTTTTTCTCGATTATATCGATTAATATCGATTGTCACATACGAATCTTTTTCGATGATCGAAAGAGCCTCCTTCTTCATCTTTGGGATTCTTAAATCTGGTTGGCTCAAAGTCGGCTCTCCGCAGGAGCCGCGGGGATTCCGGTCGTCTAACAGCAGGTGGCTATTAAAGCGACCTCGTCCACGTCGTCCGAGGACTTTTATGGTCCCCGAGGTCGTTCTACCACCGGGATTCCATTTTCTCGAGTCGCGATGTCCTTTTCACAATGAGATTAAGATAATCCCGTTGATCGTGGCTCATTTAATATCGACAGGCTAAAGTGCACTTATAGAGAATGATATGTTTATTAACCTGTGTGTTACGATTACTATTTACAAGATTTAAAATTATTTTTCACGCTTTCTATACGATCTTGTTTTTATTATAAAAACTTTAAACATCTTGAAAGCCTTAAAAGTCTCTCTCTCTTTCTTTCTCTCTCTCTCTCCTCCCTTTTTCTCTCTCCTACACTTATCACAAAAATCTTTTTAATTTCCGCCCAATTTGACGTAATATAATATTTATATAATAATAATCTTTTTTCATATACACAGTTTTTCATAATATTATGTTTAAAGAAATTTAATTAGAATTTAATTTAGTATTTAATTTAATTTAGTAATTAATTTAAACACAATTTTTTTCTGATGTTTATGCAATGATTAAAGAAATTTTTAATGTGATCAATTCAATGATTTTTTTTTTCGTACTCGGACATTTATCGATTGCGCGTTTTTTTTTTTGTGCGCGATGCGAAAACGCTGGCGAAGGAATTATTTGAAGAAATTTACGAAAAGGAATCCCACACGGAAAAATCGTGAATATTTTGCGTCGCGGCATTCAACGGGTCTCATAATTTCACGGAGTGAAACTTTTCACATTGTCTTCGGCAGAAAAGGAACTCTCAAACTCGAAGGAGTCTGAGAAAATTGGGAAAGATGAATGAGGATGATTATCAGAGAGAGTGAAATCGATGTAGTTTCAGTTTAACGATATTGATTAGACATTACGTATAATTAGAAAAACATCGTCATATTAATCATTCATTCATCGGAAATTCCGTCGTCCAAAATCCACTCTCGCTCTTGCCCCCCCCCCTCTCTCTCTCTCTCCTGCTCCCTCCCTCCTACAACTCTTCTCCAAAAAGGAACCTCGTGATGTAGCAGACACTCACACGCGCGTAGAGTTCGAAAGATGAGCGAAGGGTGGAAAAACTGCGCGCACAGAATCTCGTTTTCCTGGTTACGCGAAGTGGAAGAGGAGGATGAAAGAGGAAGCGAGATAAAACGAGATTGCGTAGAAAAACATGTTACCCCATCGACGGAAAGGGAGCCGCGATAGAACGAGGAAGAAATGAGCGGCGGAGGTTGAAGAGACACAGAGAGAGAGAGAGAGAGAGAGAGAGAGAGGGGAGAGGGGAAAATGCGAGGAATTAGGAAGGAAGGAAGGAAGGAAGGAGGCCCCCGGATCCTCTCTCTTTTCCGTTGAAGGTTGCTCGTAGAAGAAGGGGGAGGTCGTACGCCCTTGAACGAAGATGGGGCAATCTGACCCTACGACGTACGTTCCTCCCGCTGCTCCCGCTGCTTCCCCCTCTCCCCTCACTGCTGTCCAGGTGAGACCAGACGGGCTCTCGGCCGCCACTCTCGGGAAGCACCTCTACGACGACGACGACGGCGATGACGACGACAACGACGACCGAAGACGATGCCTTGATTTTCTGGGTGACGCTTGCGCCTTGAAGAACCACATTCTCATTCCTCCCCCCACCCTCCTTTCACCCTTTCCCTCCCTTCTCGCGATCTTCGAAGTCGGCGATGTACTCCGTCTATCTCGTCGTAGGATGCGCGTCAGGGGCGGCAGGAGCGGTTTTCGGGGATGGCAGGAGGCTCGTCGCCCCCTTCCACCCTCCGGCGGCGGTACCGGAACCGGGGGTATACATACATAATATCGCGCTCAGGGGTGGAAAGCTCGACGGGGGTGGGGACGGCGATGGACGATGGCGGGGGGATCGCGGGATTTCCGGGGCAGCCCGGGGCGAGGGGACGGGCACTAGGGGTTGATACCGAGGGGCAGGGCTAGGCGGGCGAAGACGGAGAGGGCGCAGTGGTCCCGCGACCATCAAACCAACAACACCGTCCTGCCGCCGCCGTCGCCGTCATCGTTGTTCGGCGAAAACGACCCCTTCTACTACTCTTCCTCCTCTTTTCTTCTTCTCTTCTCTTCGCCGTCGCTCTTCTTCTCAAGCCGACGCGGCGACAAACGTCCTTGTCCTTGTCGTTGTCATCGTCATCGTCATCTTCATCGTCATCGACTTGCCTATCTCGTGACGCAACGTTATTCTGCCATCGTGATCCTGCGGAAAAAATCTTTGGATGGATGGATGGATGGATGGATCCTCACACGATCCTGTCACCGCCATTACAAGCAGAATCGCGCTGTACCCAGAGAAGCAAGAGCCAGAGAGAAAGAAAGAGAGAGAGAGAAGAGAGATTGGGGGACAAAGAAGAGGAAGCGAGTGAGCGCCAGGTAATGCCAGTCGCATATCCGACCCTGATCCCGAAAGGTCCTTTCGTCATCGAGTTCCCTCGCCGGCCGTAATCGCGCCTCTCGCTCGCGTCTTCAACCCCTCCGACCGTTTGATTAATTAGCCCGCTTTCGATTGTTTGATCGAGCGCTTCAATTAGTATCGATCGCCACTCCTACAATTGATTTATCGATCGCGATATTTTTTTATTGTTTATATAATTCAATCTCGAGTAATTTATCTTGCGCTTTTTTGCCATCAAGTGCCTTCGAAAGTGTCATTATTTTTATTCGCTAATTATATTTTTTATTTATTATTTATAATTTTTTATTATTTTTTATTCTTATTTAATATCTTTTGTCAAATACATTCTTTTTGTTCAAATTTTTTTTATAAGTTGAAATTTTATTGCATGTAAATTTTGATTATATAAAATAAATAATTGAAACGATAATAGGGTTACTTTCTTTCGACTTTTCAAGTTGCTTATACACTATTCAATGATGATAGCTAATTAATTAGTGTTGTGATGGATTATTCGGAAAACAGGAAGTGCACATTTTTATAATCTTATTTAAATATCCTCGCTTTTAATATTTTACGTTTAATATATTATAATCAAAATTTGTATTTCGACAAAATTGAAAAATCTTTTAAATATTAAAATTTTTTATCGCTCTTTTCTCTTAAAATTAGAATTCGTCTATAATCACTTATGTCAATCGAAACATTCAAATTTTTTTTTACTTATCTTTTTATATAATTAGACGATTATTTTGATTCTGCCACACACATACATATTTTATCAAATTTATTAACTTTTTTACTACGTAGTTTCTTTCTTGCCGGAAATGTCAATGGTATATTAATAACGTATAATCATATAATTTCGTAACTCGAGATTTCTATCAACCAAACAATCTTCCACTCATTCCGACCAGACTTTCGACCGCGATATCTATCGGGTGTTTGGTCCGCTATCGCTTCTTATCAAGTGCACGCACGTGGATGTCATTTTCTTTATTGTTCCCCGCTTCTTTCCCCAGATTAACTTTTACAATAATAGCTCTCGAGCAAAATACCGCAAACTTTTGAAGAACAAACTTCTTTGATTTAAATTGTTGCTTGTTTCGAAACAGATGCATCCAAGATTATTATAATTCGTCAATTCTTAATTAGAGCTCATTCAAGAAGGGGCGACATATGGTTTGTGAATTTCGATAAAAGCGCACTGCGCGCATCAATTCACCATATGTCGTGAACGAAGCTGAAACTATTGCGATCCGGAAAATTATTCATCTGGGAATGGCAGCGCCCTTTTACGTGATTATACTCTTTGCTTCGAGGAACGTCCCATGATATATTCCAAAAGAGAGACTAGATGAAAGAAATCTTTTTGCGTCTAATAACAATATTAATTCTTGCACGCGCGCATCAAGAGAAATAATGAGAAATAATTATGTAAAATTTATTCGAAATAAAAATTATATATTGAGAAAAACATAGAGTGTCTTTGCATTGTTAAAATTAATGATGGGTTTATTGACGTTTGAGAGATGCTTTGGATCTTTGAGATCCTCGAATCTCGCAGAATCATAAACGCGATTCCTCTCTTTCACGCGATCTTTCTCGCGCGCGATTTTCGTGACACCCGGTAGGCAAGGTGTTCCCCCTATTCCGCGTAAGTACATTATGGTGTGTACTGTTGTTTTATCAGTAGTGCAGGATCGCCATGGCTACGAAGTATGAATAAGCCGTAGCCGACACACGTCGCCGCTGCTGCTACCTTGTGCCTAATTACCATTTTCGTAATTTTCTGTCACGAAACTGACTCCGGCGAGCCGGTCCTCGCGATCGCGATTCCTCGCGCGTCGATTCTTCGCTCTCCAGGCTCTCCAACTTCCGCCCTAAGCCTCTTCGACGAACAGGTTCGTCTCTGTGATCTTCTCAATTTATATATCTCTCCGATATAATTTAATTATAATCAATATTATAACAAAAAATATTCTAATTACCTTAAATAATTATCAATTCATTTATTTTTTTTTCACACGGAAACTCATCAATCCTTCCGATTTATATCATAATTTTATTTTCTTATTTTTAAGAGAGAGTAGATTTTGTCGACACTATTTTTTAATTTCACTATTGCTTTATTTTTTGAGTTTACATATAAATATGTAATTATCTGAAATATAATAAATGTATAGAACTCTAAAAAGGAACCCAAGTTTGCCTCGCGGAAATATATTTTTGCGCGCGAACGTTTGTAAGAGCTGACGGCCGGTTTTATTTCCGCCGAGACGACGCTTATCGATAAACGTTTAATCGATCCTTAGGAAAGCAGGATTCCGTTGTCCTCGCGAAGCGGAGACGCGACTAATTGCACGGCGGAACAGTTTCGACGGTTGAAGCTACGCTTTCCGCGCGGCAACTTATCGAACTGTCAATATGTGATCAGCTGACGCGCTCGATCGAGGTTCTCGCAAGCGGATTCCTATTTATAGCGTTTTGCACGCGTCGCGAACACATTATCGTGCCATAATCGACGCAACGGTTGACGCAATGTCTCTCCATCCGCCATATCGTTGTATGTATCACGAGGATATTTGAAAAAAAAAAAAAAATGTAATTAAACAAGAGTCTATAATCAATAGAAAATAAAAGTACGAATTTCTGAATAGATACAGAAATGAAAAATTATCAGTAGAACAATATTTTTTAAAAGCCGAAAGTAAAGCGATTTTAAAAAAAAATATTGAATTACAAAGAAAAAAATTAAAATTATTAATATGATTGTAAAAAAATTTCGTTATCATTGTTTTTACGGTTGAAATACCTGCATTTGTGTGCAGAAAAAATGAGGTGTAAAAATCTATTCTTGATATTTTTGCAATAAAGCTCTTTTTAGATGAGAGCGATTTAATCATTATATATATAGTCTGTTCTCTCTGTATTAACAATCTATGTAATCAATAATGTTATCATCTGATTAGCAGGTTGCTTGAAGTAAACATCATAATTCATATTTAATATTCAAGACTGAAAAAGCTAAAAATCGACAGACGAATTTTTTAAACTGATACTTGAAATTTGAAAACTGAGAGCTAAAGATTTGGATTCGAAAGACAAAAGTCAAGGATTTAGATTAGAGATAATGAGAACCGGCGGGTTCGTGCGACACGTTGACGTGGCGTTAAAGGAATCGTCATTATGAGGAGTACTGACCTAGGATCACAGGACTACGATGAACGACCGGCATATTAATCCTCCCGCTCTCTCTCTCTTTTTCATCGCGAGGAATGTGTTGCTTTGTTCCAGATACCAGGTAGAACCATGCGGTTTGTCGGCCCGGTACCGAACCTCTCATGAATGGAAGTAGGTTCGCCAGGATCGATGGCGTGAAGGCGTGTTGCCTTCAGGGGAGGATGTATCCGTGACGTTTCCAACCCCACCTGAGCGGAGGTGCCGGCGACGTGCACGTGCTCGCTTACGTCACGAGGACGAGCGGTCGCAGGACGCGGGCCATTCAGGTATCATCCCTGGAAAAAATTAAGGAATCAGCGCCGATTTCTCGAATCTCGATAGAAGAAGGATGAGAGATAACTTGATGGTAAGAGAGAATGAAATCTTTGTAAGATCGAAGGTGACACGAATATTAATTAATCATAATTCCGAGATTGATTTCTATCGGTGATTAATTTATCAATTAAAAAAGATAAGATAATAATCTCACAAATTTTGCTTCTCTAAAGATCGATCGATTAAATGCATTTTTATAGCGTGGTAAATTTATTACAAGATACTTTTACTATATAAAAGAATAAAAAAAATTATATTAATGATAAAAGACGCGGTGCTAAATTCAATTTACAAATACAATTAGTAAACATTAAATTATTAAATTAAATTATTAGTTTATATATAAATTAAAGACGGATTATTTATATAAATACATGTTTTATATTTATAAATCGCTATTATTACGTTTATCTTTTATTAATCTTGATAAAACTATCGGAAAGTATGTGAAAGTTAAGAAAGAGCATCTCGACGAGGTCGATATATCTCGATCGTGTCAGCGTCGTTCTTACCCCTGTGACTTTACAGCACTTATAATTAGCTTTATACTGCCACGCCCGATTACACACCCTCCTGCCCTTTACATCCCTCGTCTTCTATGACTCTTCGAGAACTTTAGACATAATTACCGACAGTTTCGTCAATGATTAAATCATTTTCACCAAATTAATACTCACAATGAAATACCCTTTCATCGAGAAATTGATTTTTTATATTCAATTATTGATTTAAAATTTCAATTAATTTGTGTGTATGTGTATATGTGTATACAAATCACGCAGTAAATAATAACTGTCTTTTAAACTATTTTAATATAATACTATTTTACAAAACAATATTACTATGAAAAAGTATATATTTTTATAGAGTTTAAGAAAGAACTTATTTGCATATTTTTACATATATTCCTATATAATGTTTATTTTTCTTGTGTTTGTATAATAATTTATATGAAATAAAAATATCAGGAATATATCGCAATAATTTATTAACGAAGTAATTTCGACAAAACGCTAATCATTTCAGAAAAATAATAAGTCAACGCTTTATTTTTATTCGGCACGTGTATCGATTTATCTCGAACTGACTGACTTCGAAATTATTTCTAGTTTATGTATCCGCCGCCCCCTCCTTATCCTTCTTTTTCCGCCGATAATAGGGCATCGCTCTGGATGTCACGCAGATGTTACACACACACACAGACATACGTCAGAGACATTTAAATATCTTTCTATTAAATTCCCGTTCCCTTGCTCACGAGGATTACGTTTAAACCCCCCTTCTCTCCCTTCTCTCTCTCTCTCTCTCTCTCTCTCTCTCTCTCCCCGTCTCGCGCGCGCGCGCGCGTGCAAAGGTAACCCTGACCCACAGCTCCGGCCGACCCAAGTCCCAGCCTTTCGAGGGAATGCCCCATTGTGTCGCGGAGACCAAGCAACGCTCTCCCCCTTCTCCCCCTCCCTCACCCCTGTCGCCATCGCCCCGTTGTCCCACTATTTCTCCATAGATATGAATTAGCCTTCGGGGCTTCGAGCAACTGTAGCTGCCAAAGACTCACCCTCCGAGGATACACGCGCCTTTTAAATCTATAGCAAACCCCCTCGTAGTGGAGAAAATAGCGGAACGACTTTTTGTTCCTTTCATTTCTTTTTTTTTTGTTCTAGTCTTAAATAAAAACCTTCACGTTATGTACGGGTCCGCCCGGACTTTAAAGTTTCGATAAATAAATTCTAGAAAATATTTTTTAAGAGACAATTGTCTCTCTCGCGAAATGTTTGTGTGTATCTTTGAAGATCTATAAACTTTTATTTTTTCGTGATATTAATTGCTAAATTAAATTTAAAAATGTCATTTAATTTAATATGCCTGTTTTTTTTTAATTTAACTATTGTCCTCCTCCACAAATTAGCATAACTAACTATTTTAAAATAATTTATTATTAAAGTTTGTGATTATATTAATATCTAAATTATTATAGAATATATTATTGATCACGATTCGATCGACTTCCCATCTTGATTTCTCAAAACTTAATTAACGTAATATTTTATTTAAAAATAAATGTACAATGAATTTCTCAAGTGAGAGAGAAAATGAATATCAAATTATGTTTAAAAAAAAAAAAAATAAAAAAAACCGAAGGGGATGAAGAATTCTACACGAGAGACATCATTATATTAACCCGGGTTCAACGACCGAGGGAAACGTCATTAATAGACGAATCTCGTGTGTCAACCGCGATCGTGTGAAACTATCAATCAAGATCACTGTCGACGTTAGACGCGGTATCCCATATGTTCGGCGTGAAAAGTGCGTAAGGATCGGTCAGCGCCACGTACAGGGGAAAAAAGGGGAGGGGGAGGGAGGGTGGATTTTTCGATTATGCGAATATCTCAGGCACAATGGGACCCCAACGTCAGCTGCTCCTATCATCTCGTTACCCCACGATCGACACGGAGCCGTGCACCCCCCCGCGAAATAAGCAATAAGTTACGTTAGCACTGTGTGACGAACTGTCTCCCCTCCACCATCTCCCTCACGGCACCCCGACCCCCCCTTGACCGAGGGCACCGCGCAGGGTGAACGTCCCATAGTGCAGTTTCGGCGTTCATCATGCTCGCTTCGAGTCTGTGCGATGTATTCCATATCTTAGAAGTAATCCAAACGCTTCCATTAAAATCGAGAAGACGTTGTCTTTTAATGTGTAATAAATATAATTTTATGTTAAATAAAAAACATGCGAAAACGCTCTATAAATAAATATTGTCGGCTTCTCTAGTTAACCATAATAATTTAGTGAAAAACAGATTTTAATTATTCTCAATGTAAAATGTTTATCCCGTCATCACGTGATTCTAGTTTTGTGATTGTGCCGAATTGAATTAAATTGAAAAAAAAAAAATGCGAGAACTCTCTTGCCGGATCATGTTTTGCTTTTCGATTAAATAAGTGTGCGTTAATTACAAGTGAAAAAAGACACGAATGAGAAATAATCATTTACTGTGATAATCATTACATCGATAAGTCTACCGTACGTGTGCGAGATAAAAATATTTTTTAGTACAGAATCGAAAGGATAAAAGAGATAGAAATATTTTCAAGAATGATAAAGTGTGCCTTCCAGGATCGCTGAATTATAGCTTCTGGAATCTATAACGAGTTTCAACGGGATGTACTGCCAGATAATGTCCGAGGGAAAAATTGACCGGAAAAGAAGAAGTGTGAGTCTGTGCTCCTTGCGTTCACTGCGGGCTTCCATGTGCCAACTTTTCAAAATTCATAAGGCACGCGGTGAATGCCAAGAGCGGACCAAATTCAACGATCTTCGTCTCGAGAGTAATCGATTTAAATTCGTGTCGAGTACATCTCAAAAACGATTTCTATTGCGCAAGGTTAGTAGCAAAGCATCGACGATAGCCTTCCTATTTCTACTTCTCTAGGAATTTGAGAATGTAAATCTAGTTATTAATTATTGTATTATGTCTACTTTTTTCTCAAATTTATTAATTAATCATATCCTTAACACACTATTTATTATAAATGTTTGAAAATTATTATTATATAATTTTATTATTATTAAATTATTGTACATCAATATAATATTTATAAGCCTTTATTTTGATTAATAATCGATGAGAGATATTGTTTAAAAATGATTACATAAACTTATTAATCCTATATTAAACTGTATTTTTTTAATAGACGCGCTTTCCAATTTTGCCGTTTCATCACTGTCTTTATCTACTGAAACTACTTTATAAGATCCTATAAAGAGATCTATTAAAAATAATGTTTTATCTCTTGAAATTTAAAATAGTATGAAATCAAGATAATAATGTATCTCTTTTACTACACAAACATATTTTTAACATTCACTATAAATCTTTTTTGTAATATTCTGGGTCGTTATTAATCAAAAAGTAATAATTTATCGAGAATTAATTTAATCTGGATACCTGATGTTTTTTCCGTCAAGCATCAAAACAGAATGAGAAAAGGAGTGGGTGGAGCGGCCAATGGTGGAAAGCAAGCGTCACCCCGATGAACGAATGGGGATAGTCGAGGTCGGGTTTAAAGCTGAAAAGCTCCTAAATAAAAATCGGGGAATTCCCGGGGCGTAGAGGACGAGAACGCGGGCTGTTGGTTGTATCGACCGAGACGAAAGGGCGGCGAAGGGAGAGATGCCGGTTGGCGGTGGGGATGCTGCGCGGTTTAAGGGTGGACGCACGTTGCCTGGCAACCTTCCCGCAGCATCCCTCCTGGACCACCGCCGCCATCGACGACTTCCATGATCATTGTTGTCGTCGTTGTTGCGCGTCCGCTATTATTCAGGATCGATATCTCATCCCGACGTCTCGTTCTCTCGATTCGTGATTTCCGTCGACGTGTGTGCGTGTATGCTTTTTTAGGAGAAACCTTGTAATCTGATAATCTATAGATCAAAATCGAAATCTGTGCAAACGAAAAAACCAAAAGTATAAAAGTTCTAAATATAAAACAAAGACAGAGAGTTTAAACTTTGACGAGCCTTCTTTTTCTCTTCTAGAAATAAAACATTTCAAAAAATTTTTAAAATCTCTCTTTCTTGACTCTAAACGTTCTAAGATATCAAAAATGACCAAAGATAAAGATTTTACGATCTAATGACTAAGAAGATTTCAGAGACAAAAAATTGTAAGATCTAGAAATCTTGGGAACTGATTCTTTTATTAGCGAAAGAAAAAAATGTTCAGGTTTCGATTTTAAATGCTAAATTTTCAAAGAAAATAAACAATGCTATTTAAAAAATATATCTTTAAAACAAATATGTATAATATAAAGAATAATACTAAAAAAGGGATTGTGTGCTCTGGAAGTTATATAATTTACATTTTATATTATATAGAATAAATGAAAAATAAAGTGTATACGTAAAACGATTAATTGATTGTCTTAACTCTTCCTAGTATAATTCCTGCAAATATCTGATTTTTAGCATTATATTAATCAAATATTTATCAACCGTATTTTAGACATACGTTCTTTTCAGGTAAGCAAAACTACATATAAATGCATTTATCAACAAATAAAAATAATTCCCTTAATTACCATGATAATTGATTGTCAAAATATTACATGTCATTGAAAAGTTTCTGACTTGTTAGTTTATGAAACAACCCAAATAATTAAAAGCAGAATAAAAACTTATGTGATTATTCTTTGTCATTGAAAGTCTAGTAAAAATATTTTCAAACTTATTATAATTTAATTACAAGAAATCACATGTTAATTCCATTTGTTGGTATTTCATTTATCTTAATAAAAAGTTGCAACTTCGATTATTCATCTTTTTCTATATTCCGCTGCAATGTTTCTCGACAAAGTCTTTAAGTAGTAACTAAACGGCAGAAAGATTATATAATCATTGCATGAAAATTAATATGAAATTAATATATCTCTTATTCTTCCGTTATTCCTTCATTATTTAAGAGAAACGATATAAACGCGCCAAAAATAAACTTCTTTCCACATCAATCAACATAAATCATGCAACTCCTATCACTTTCAGAGAACTCTATTATTATATCAAAAGTATAGACAAAGAAATATTAATTATGTATAATATGATAGTTCGAATTTTTCGCACAAAACATTGTATTTACAAATTTTCTACATTAAAAATTATTTTACCACCTGTTGCAATCTCATAATCAGTGACAACTGGAGACAAATATAATTTTTAAAATGTCAGCAATAAAAATATCGTATTAAATACAGAAAATTTTAAATAATGCAGAAATCTCTTCCAACAATTTTATTTAAATTAAGTTTCAGTACTAATAGTTATTATTTTACTTATCGTCCGAGAAAATAAACAGCAATGCATATAAATTTTAACAAATAAGTGTAAAATGTCATAGAATATATTAAAATTTCGTATTCACAAGCATTCCGTTAAATTTCGATAGAAATAATTATTATTTTACTATAATTTGCTTTACCTGTTGCCTCAAAAATTGGCAAGCGATCTTATCTCGGGAACTGTCACCATAAAAAAAAATCAGATAAAATTGCCATTCGTCTTGAACTTCTCGTTTCTTGCGTCGAAGGTAAAAGTAAGGAGGCCGCCATTTCTAGTTTCATCTCCCCTTTCCCTGTCTTACGGTCATGCCGTCGCGAATTTCCTCGCACCACCGACCCTCCGAAGCGTAGGCGCAACAAAGAAATTTGGATGAAGGTCACTTTGCCAATAGGAAGAGAGCTTAGTAGTACAGGAACGATGCGAGTAGGAGGATCAGTGCACGCGAAATGTAGGGAGGGAGAGTTCGCCCTCGTGAGTTTTCACCCTCCGCGACCGCCTCTGTATCGGGAGCCTGAGTTCCATTCAAGCGATGTGTTCTTAGGCCACCGCAACCGATCTCAATCGCGCTGATTGCATGTTAACGCGATTATTAACTCTTTGATCGTCCCAAACAGCACGAGGGCAGAGACAAGAAACTGCAAACGCTATTATAGAACTAATAAATATCTGCTAAATTTTTATTTCGTGATATTTCGTAATATTTTGCAAACTCTTATAATTATTTAATTTTATATATTGGATAAAATTAAAATCCTCCATCAAATACACATCAAAGAGAAATTTCAAACAAAACTACGCAACTGTAATTTCCATACCGTATATTTGACAATTATAAATAGGTAAAAATAATAAAATCCAGCATGAATATAATGACAATACTATCAAACTTTTTTCAAAGGAAACAGCTCGTATTTATATATAGTTAACTTAAATGGACTTCGTTTACTTCCAAGATATTTTGAAGTGAAAAAAATTCCACACCGGATAAGGAATAAAAGGATTGAGAGGGAATGAAAAGCACTTTATCCAATTGCAACGAGTATAATCACATATTTTTTTCATGAATCAAATCGCAATTTAATTTGAACGCTATGGTATTTTGCGTTAAAAGGAAAAAGTAAAGATAGAAGATGAATCAGATAAAAGAGAAAAAAAAGTGAGAGAAGATATAAAGAAATAGTAAGATAAAAATAAAATTGAGTAAAAACAGGAATTAGAGAAAGGACAACAAAAGATAAGCGGAAAGAAAATTGTGATATAATCGCGAGATAAATAAATTTAGAAGAAAAATTGATACAACATTGATTGTGTGATAGAAATTAATATCTGTCAAATTTTTGTAAATTATAAACAAGTTACACAATTATAAACTGACAAACTTATCTCTATAAAAATAAAAAATACCTGGTCAAAAAAGTTTCGTGGAGCTTAAGAAGAAGTCCCAGGTTAAAGCAGAGGAAAAAAGGGACGCTAAAAAGAAGAAAGGGACGATGGATAGACAGAGAGGGATTATCATTCGCTTTTTTGCTAAAGAAGACCTCCCCTAGATTCCCGGAACAAGCGCGATATCGAGAAACATGCGAAATGTAAAATTATACAACGAAAGATTCGCGTATATAATAATCGAGAAAAAGAGAGAGAGAGAGAGAGAAAGAGACGTGGGAGAGAAAGAGCAACACAGATGAAGGGTGGCAAAGGGGAAAGGGAAAAGTATCCCTACTTTCGTCTCTCCCCCTCATCTCTCCCACCCACCACCCGGGAGAGCTCGCGCGGGACCAGGGGTAGTGGCGAGATACGGGGTGAGATCAATACGGGGTCGCTAGGCAACGAGCCTCCGGCGATCTCGGTCCGGGTAGACAGGGTGCCGCCAACCAAGCCGCCCCATCTCACCCCCTCCTCCCTACACCACCCACCCCTGCCTACACATCCCACATAATAAATACCGGCAACTGTGCAACACGGGGCGCGGGGAGCGTAAGCACGAGGAGAAGTACCCGCGAAAATGCTGTTCATGACGACGACAACGACGACGACGACGATGCCAAGGCAAAAGGAGATCAATGAGAGTTCGACGAGAGAATTCCTGACGGGCTTAATTAACGGAAAAGCGATGGATCTCTTCGAATCTTAAAGCTGTAATGTCGTGAAAATTATATATACTCCCGTATATAAATATGTATTTTAAAATACATCCTCGTATTGATATTGTTTATTAAAAGAATTAATAGAATTGATGCCATCCATGGATTATTTATTTTTGTACGCATGAAATTTTGAACGAAAAGTTGTGTAATCTTTATATAAATTTTATAGAGAATATAAATGCGTGCGCGCTCTTATATTTGCTGTAAATAAATAAAAATATTAATTTGCTAATTTAAACTTTCTATTGTATGTGTATTATGATAATTATTTTTATTTATTAAAAAAAGGAAATCTCTTCCTTTCTATTCTGTATACGTATATCGTGTGATACTAGTGCAGGAGTTATATACCATAACATGAACGTTTTACGATTATCAAAAGTTTAAGAAAATTAAAGGATAAATTTATACATTTTTCTTAATCATACGAGTATAAGAAATTTAACGCTGAAAGAAAGTTAATTATTATGTTTTAAATTTATCAAAGCAAACATTTGTCCTTAAAGATGATTTTAAATTTAACGTTAAGATTAATTAAAGAGAGAGATTAATTATTAGCGCAATTTTTTTTTAAGACTAATTTATTAAAGTTTTCAATCTTTTGATAATCTTCTCGACTTGCAAATAATAAACAGGATCAATCCGATAATTGGCACAGCATAGCGGTACCTCGCAGAATCCAGTATTCCGGCGGATGCGACGTCGGCAACCAGATCGCGATGACGAAATTGGTAGAATGACCGGTTGTTGATAGAACACCTTTCCGCTCGGTGGTTTTATAAACGGGACACGTGTATGTGTTCTCATCCTGTATTTGGTCCTTCGTTGCTGGCATCAGCCAGATCTGAAAAGAGAGAAGTCGTTTTGGAGAATAAAATTTAAAGCTTTGCTCAATTAAAAATTTAGGCAGCTATGTAGATACGGAATTTGTGTTGCACTATAAGAAAAATACTTCTAATAATTAATAAAAATGCAATTTAAAGTGTGATAACAATTTGTATCTCTAAAATGCATAAAAATGTAAATTAGCTAAAAATAATAAAAGTTAAGAAAAAAAAACAATAATAATAAATATATAGAGAAGCGAAAAAGAAGATTTTTAATTCGTACAATTTAAATATTAATAAAATCTGACCTGCAATTTTCATTTCTTTAATTGGAAACAGATAATTTAAATTAATTAATTTCAAAAAGCTACCGTATTAAATTTAAAAAAAAATTATGTAATATATTCTAACTATTTTTTCGATTGTATATAAAAATACATGTAATTCCCAAAATTTTCTGTTTTTGATATATTTTGTCTACTCCATGTCTTTTTTAAACATTTAATTGTATTTTAAAATGATTCAAAGTTTTCCAGAATGTTTTTCATAAAAAGCAGCATCGTCTTATCTGCAAATTATTCGAAAAGCATCATAAATAAATTGAATTTTGCATAGATTCGCTTACATATGGCACAATATCGTAAAGTATTTTCGGCAAGGATTCATCGAGCTTCATCGTTGTCATATCAAAACGAGCACCATCGAGAAATAATCCGTAAATGTATACTCCATCGTCTGGTGGATTTTTGAAAACAGTTTCCTTCAAAGGAAAAAAATTATAAATCAGTAGATCAATGGGTATGGAATACTTCCTTGCATAATTCTGACGGGCGCCGGTCAGGAACGCTTGTGTAAAGTAGAAACCAGAAATCCAAAAGGATGATGGAGGACCTTCCACATACCAAGTCTAAAATAATACACAATTGTTTATCAATTTAATCATAATGTTGTTAAAATATAATACTTAACTGTTAAAGAGAGCCTTGTAATGTAAAGAAATTTCTAACTTAAAGTCTGATTACAAAAAATATAGATTATTGAAAATAGTCGATCAAATTATTATTATTTAATTTTGAAATAAATATAAATATATATCACTTTATCTTATTATCATTATATATATATGTAAACATCTCTCATCGAAAATTTTAATAAATTATTAAAATCTTAAAGCCATCGTTTCCTCAATTAAAAAAGCTAACGTGATTAAAAAAATAATCTTAAATAAATTTTTACGCGACAGAATATAAAAAATAAAATGAAAAATCTGTAACATATTCAATCCACACTAATATTTTCTTCTAAATTCACCTGCAGAAAGTTTAGCCTTTTCAGAAAATCGTATACATAGCTGCCGAGCGGTTTCAGAGAAGGATAAGAGTTCATCATCCACATCTTAGGTATCCTGCCGATAATAATCGACGTGTAAACTTCCTCGAGATCGGGATCCATGATTATAAGACCTAAAAATAAGAAACTGTAAAATATTTGCAAAAAACTTGAATATATTATCAGTTTTTACCTTTGATCCCTTTTTGGATGTTTACAAAACTGCTCCTGATAGTCTGTAGGAGTTTATTGAATCTGCCCATCTCTTGAACCAACACAGTGTTCATACTTTGCTCATATAGCGTGGGATATTTGTTGAGAGCAGCCACCAGGTCGAAATCTTGCGGCAACCTCGACAGAACGTCGGACGCGACACCGTGAACGATCTCGTCCGGCGATTTCTCAGCATCTATTTTCGCTTGGCCGGTGTCCTGACGAAAATCAGAGGATTTTCTTGACACAAAAATGACTGGCAAACTTTTGATGAGATCTCTGGAAAACGTACTAATTTTATTTTATTTAAAAGTCTTGATAACTGTTACAAGTAAACTTTGATAAACTTAAATTGAAGAATAAACTCGATTTGAAATTTTATAATTTCATATGATAAATGTTGCGACTGTTAAGGACTTTCTTTGCATTTATTTCATATAGTTCGTTAAATTTAAACTATCATTTTAGAATCATAAACAATAGTATAATATTTTTTTGCAGAAGGTAGAAAATAAATTTTTTATAAGGTCGGATTTTTATCTCGATTAATTCTATCGTAATGTTGCACTTTTGAAAATTTCTAGCTTATAATAATAAACAGGAATAATTGTATCTTGTTTTTTGATTTTTTTAGTTAAAATTAAACGATACTTTTATTTCAGTCAATTCATCGGAAATACACATAATTTATTAAGTAAACGCGTTACTTACTCTGATTTGTTCCTCATTCTGTGCAAAGATGAAAAGGCAACAAGAATTTTCATTATTCCATTATGTATATTCAAGATAAGAAATTAATTATATAAATAAAGATAAGAATTTCATAATATATAGGAAAAGGAAATTAAATCTAAATTTCAGTCAAAACAGAAATTATTAAAGTTATTTATGAAGAAAACTACAATATATATCTTTAGTGAATTAATATAAGAGTTTTAATGTGTGTGTACTCTCTCAGCGTACCTGAGTAGTCAAAATGGAGGACATCATCAGGTAAGTCTCCTGTTGATCTTTGATGATGTCGGCGTTCTCGTGCATACCGAAGACGCTGGGCGCGGTAGTCATTGGCAATTCTCTCACGTAGTCCAGGAATTGACTATACTCGCTGACTGCCGGTACGTAATAAAGGCCGCTGGGATCGAACAGATATTTCCGATCGGCCACGAGCACGTCCTCGCAGTAAAATCGCGCCAGGATCGTGTTCAAGGTCCGTCGGTCCCACTCGTCGGTCACGCGACCGCCGTAATTGCACTCCCCTTGAAAAAAAATTAATTAATTTTTTAAGCTCGATTCTAAATATAATTAAATTAAATGGCTGTCATCTTTTAATCTTAATTTTGATTATTTGCTGTGTAAATTTAAATTCTTTAATTTAATAAAAATATTTCGATAGAGTTTCTCCTAAAATTTTTATTTAATACACATTTTTATAACTAGTCTTTAATTAAAATTTTGTATTTTTTATTAAATTCTTTTCAAAAAATAAATGCAAAAAATAAATGAAATTTAATGAAGAGTATAAATAAGAGTTTAGATGCAAAAAAAAACGAGAAATATTGTTTGAATACCCGTTAAGTACTTCAATGCAGTGAACTGCACGTCATCGTATTGGTCGAGGAAGATCTTGAGTTGCAGAACGCTTATACGCAAATCCGTCTCGTTGAATTCGTATTGATTGTTCCAACCGATCGGTCCGAATTTTCGCCGTTCCTGCACGATGGCGTGAAAGAAGCAAAGCGAGAAAAGCAACTGTTTGAAGATCTCCCGTTGCTTTGACTTATCGAAAAATTCGGGATCGCAAATCGGGTCCTATTCAACAATATTTAATCAAGTCTCTTAGCTTTAATCTTTCTTGTCCCCTTCGTGGACGAAATGAAAAAAATTGTATCTACCTGATGGAAAGATCGCAAAATATTCGCGCGTAGTCCTTTGGGAGGCTCGTTCGTCATTTTCACGCCGTTCTGAAGGACGCTGATCGGAAAATGTGCGACCGGGTAACTCGTCAACCACAGTCGGAAGTCGGGATGCACGGTTTCCTTCGTGAAGCTCTCGCATATCTAAATAAAATAAAAAAAATAAAAAAAAGAAATTAAAATCTATTAGAAAATTTAAAAATATCATTTTATTAAAAATATAATTTCTAAAATATCTACTGTATAAATTTATAATTTTATAAGGTTATAAATTTATAAATTTTTTAATTTAATAAAGTTATTTTGACAGAGTTTTATCTAAAATTTTTATTTAATACACATTTTTATAAAAACTTAAATTAAATTAATTTAAATTAAAATCTGATAAATCTTTTCCAAACACAATTTCAAAATTGGAATTGAAACGATCCTTAATAACCGATCATAAAAAAATTAAAATTTTGTACTTTCTATTAAATCTTTTTCAATTATATAATAAATTTGGATTTATATGATTGGAAAGTTACTTTTTCCAAGATAGGCATAAAGGTCTTAGTAACATGGCAATTTTGCAGCACCACCCAAGTGCCGTTTTTCACGCCTTCGTCGATGAGACCTTCGGCGATGATCTCTTGCCCTTGGCCTAGCGATAATGAGAAGAGTCTGCTAGCACCGAATCCCTGATCGTCGGCGAACTTTAACAGAATCGCCATGGGATCCGCACCGGGTGTCAGAACGAATATTAACGGGATGCAAGAGTGCGAGTCAGCAAAAGAGGCCGCCAGGTCGAAAGGCGGCGGCACGATGTATTGACGTCCTAATTGCTCTATCGGAAGAATTCAAACAAATAAATTAGCGATGAATCGATTTTACTCTAACGCCTTTTTTCAATTAAATCTCAGATTACATTGATATATTGAATTTCCCTCAAATATTAAAGAGAAGGGAGGTAAGGATAAAAGCAGAGAGCGCGTTATGTATAATAGAATTTAATTAATGATGATAGAATTATAATAGAATTTAATTTAAATTTAAGACAGTTTATTCGTGGATTTGAATAGCCGCTATTTTCTTGTCTCTTCTTTTTGAGCTACTTTACCTTCAACAAATAATTGCGCCGCCGGTACGACTTTGTCAGGTCGAATGCAACGAAGCACCAGCATTTTTTCAAAGTTAGTCAATTTATTCCAAGGAGCAGGAAAGGATGACATATGAGGCTCCTTGTGATCAAACACCTTTTTCCACTCGTCGATACTTTTTGTATACGAATCTTTTATTCCCTAAACGATAAAATACCAAAGAAAAAATGGCAGTCAGATTTTAATAATTAAAATGTCTCTTACATTTTAACAAATTATTTTAATTAAGTTATTCAAAACAAAAATTCAATATATAATTGATAAATAATTAATAAAAGCACTTATCTCCAATATTTCTATTAAACAGAGGAATTTTATTAACTTTTATTTTAATTAATTTTTTATTAGATATTTAATAAAAAGAGTTTTCTTGCTTTAATGTTTTAGTGTTGCTTTATATCATCCGAAAGAATTTACCGCGAATCCTGGCACATCGTCTAGTCGACACAGTTCATCCCAGGACCTCGCAGGTAACCACTCGGTAGGATTAGCAAAGGGATTCTCGAGGCCGACGCCACCGGTCAGCAGG
>NW_021848537.1:1291228-1293687 GCF_003651465.1 Formica exsecta
CAGCAGGAACATCCATTGGGCCATCGAGAACTGGTCCTGCTTTTCCAACAAATTCACGGATAGCAAGAGCGAGAAGAGCAGCTTGTCTTTCTCGAAGAGCGAGCGGCATATGTTGACGTATAGGGAATAGGTGAAACATCTGGTAAGGTCCTTCAGACGTTGTTTTATGTTCTCCACCGGTGGGGTATTCTCGATCGTGTTCTTGAAGAGATTGACGAACCAGGCGAGGGAGTACTGATACATCGGATCGATGTTCGCCAACATAACTGCAAAAATATTTTGCAACAAAATTTTATTTTTGACAAATTTACTTTTAATATTAAAAATAAATACTTCGCAAAATTTTTATAAAATTCCGGAATAAAGAAAAATTTAATCTAAATAAAAATATGAGAAAAAAATCTATTATTTTAAAAGAAAAGAATTTATATTATGTACTTTATATATATACATATTTATATTATATATTTTAAACATATATTATTAAAATAAAAATAGCTACAAGTCTTGCTAGTTATAAAGATTAATAGTATTTTTATATTATATACTATCATAAAATGCGATCGAATTAAATCGAGCGTGTAAAATCTTTCTATAAAGTTATTTTTGTTTCTATTTTTGCTCACCAATCGTAAAGAAGAGAACAGTGCTGTAGACTGCAATTGGCGTGTACTGCAATCTCGCCGCGTCAATGGACTTCTCGGTTATCTCGGCAGCAGTTTGTTTAGACTCAATTTCGTTGGCTAGATTCTTCGACGAACTCAACACGCCGATTGCTGTTTCATCCTCGAGGATATTCTCCTTGGCCGCGGATAGTACCTGCAGAATCTTATTCTCTATCTCCTTTAACATCCTGCGAAAAAAACATTGCGAAATATCGCCGATTAAAATAACGTTAATTTTAAATTATAGAACAACAAAGTTCTTTATAAAATTAACATTTACTGTTATATATATATATAAGATATATTTTTGATAATTAATATTTATTTGTTATCACGAGGAAATTATATTATCTAATCTCATTATATATAATTAATAATGATTATGATAAAGCTTAAGATAAATTATTTATAATTAAATTGTTTTTCTCAATATAAATATTTTTTGACATAGTAAATATATTTAATAATTGCGTTTAATAAAATAATTTTGCGATTGCAAAGTTGATTATTTTATATAAAATGAAGTATAGAGAAGAACATTTTATTTACTTTTTATTAGATTATACTTTTATATAGTCGTTATATACTTTTTATTAGCCGCTCCTTGAACTATCAGCTGATTCTTCTCGGATTCCAGTTCGGGTCTTTCTTTTGCAACAACTATGCCTAGAAGTTGATCGTCCAAGCCGACCGGAGTGATCATAAAGTTCAACAGAGTTACCTTCACCACTACTTCCGGTAAGTAATGCGGATTCCGTAATTTCGTAGTGATGTAGAATCTACAGATTTTAGTAAATTTTTAAATAAATTTCATTTGCAAAATGTCTAAGAAATTAAATAAAAAGTTAATACAGAATTAAGAATGAATAACAAAAAATTAAAAAAATATAAAAAATACAGAATATAAATGTGTCCTTACTTTTTTAATATTCTCTTATAATTTTAATAAATTATTAGACATTAAAAAATAAACAGAATATAATTGACATAAGTTACGAATCTCATTTATATCCGGTGTGATTCCAAGAAAGAGAAAAAATTAAATTAAATGAATTGATAAACTTACCGAAATTTATCGGAATACTCTATGATGCTGTCGCCGAGCCTGATGCACAACGCGCCGCCAGATTTAAAGGTCTGCTTCATCAGCAACGGTTCCAGGGCCGCGTCCAATTCCTCGTCTATGTTCTCCAATAATACAGGCTGTCCGAATTGCACGGCGTTCTCCAGGACCCTCATGTATCCCGGCTGCGTGAGTCTCACGACGTGCAAATTGGACGCCTTCTCCATATTCTTCACCCATTTATTCGCCTGGCTCTGCGGATCGATCATCAGCGGCCAGCGACGCGAATTCGTGACGATTATGGCGTTGTCGATCGAGAACAGATCGTTCGGTAGGCCAAATATATTCCAGGCGCGGATTTGCACCGGATCGCCCAACACCTGCGTCAGTTGAAAGTCCTGCGTGCAGACGACCTTCAGGTCGGTGCAAAATTCCACCCAGTTCTCTATCTGCCGCTGCCGATACTGCATCGTGAAGACACCGAGGTAGGCCACTACCCCGGAACCGATCAGAATATCGCCCGTTAGTTTGTCATAGCGTTCTCCGAGCGATCTGGAGAAAAGTTTCGAATCATTTAGAGTATTATTATTCAAGGTAGAAATACGTATAAAAAATATTAATTTTATATTTATTTAAATTTTTCTTTTTCACAAGATTTTAAATAATTTAACTTAACTAGATTAAAAACCGCTCTCTTCATCATTAAAAAAATTATATAATAAAATTTATAA
>NW_021848537.1:1293787-1335341 GCF_003651465.1 Formica exsecta
ATAAAATTTATTATTAATCACAAAGAATAAATCTTAATCTATATTTAATGTCTATATTTAAAGATAAAAAAGGATGATTAAATCGTTTTAAGATATATGCAAAATATATGCAAAAAAATGGCTCGAATAATTTAAAATTCTTACTTGGCGGTATCGGACCATCTGGTGTATTCGCCACCGAGGCCCCCGATGAGCTCCTCGGCTCTCCTCAGCTTTTCCTCGCAGTCTTTCACTTCATCGGTCATCGCTTGATATTCGGCTTTTCGTTGAGCCAAGAGAGTCTCTAGCTTGGCCAGTCGATTTCGCACTTCTTGTAGCTGGCTCCTCTTCAGCTTCAGCTGCTCCATCGCTGCGGAATAGTCGGCCTCGGCTTTGGCAAGTGCCTGTTTCTTCGGCGCTACCACCTTGGCGACCTTGTCGTACTCCGAAAGCGCGAATACCCAGCGACAAAGGCCCTCGCAAGCGGTTGATACGTGCCTGATTCGTTCCGGATCGAAGTTGGGATTCGTTAAGATCGTCGTGCGAATCTTCGTCATAATTCGCTCCGGGATGTTGTCCTTATCATAATTTAGTAGGGACTCCAGAAACCGTATATCGCCCAGAATGCGAAGCGACGGTTTCCAGTAGTCATCGATCGGACCCTCCGGGCCTTGTACTTTCTCTGGTTTCACGTCCTGCGATTTTTAAGCAGATTTTTATGCGAGGAAAAATTGCAATCGAATTTTAAAATTTTGATAGATTTTCAAACTTTGACAGATAAGTTTATATCATTATTATTATACGTATATTAGTACGATGTATATCTTTATATTTTATTTTACAGCATATTTTAATTTAATTTTTAATTAGAGATATTATATAATTATATGTTATTCTCTATTATATATTTGTGATATTTGTACAAAAATTAAATATCGAAAGATTGAGGAAAGTAATATTTTGCAATAAATAATTTTTTTAATTTTTCTGGAAAAAATAACATATTTTTTATTAATACTATAAGTATTTAATTTACTTTTAATATGCAAACTGCTTCCATGACCAATCGCACGCCGGCCGGTGGTCGCTTCATGGACTTAACGATCTGGATGTCCTGCGGGGTCAGAGTATTTAGAGCTTCATTTGCCGCATCCAGGATCGGCATCACCTCCTGCAGATCTGCATCGCATTCGGCACGAATCTCCTTGGCTTCCGCGGCAACGATCTGATACGAAATCGCACGCAAATTATATAATTAATCATTTTCTCAAAATATAGAGTAAAATATAATTAAATGGTTATTTCAACATGAATTACAAATCAACGGATCACATTCTGAATATGAGATATACTGAATTTAAAACATAGAAATTTTGTATATTTTTGTATATTTATTTATTTATTCATATTATCTATATTCATATATTATCTATATAAAAATTCTCAAATGTGAGATATTAAAAATTAAAAAAAAAATTTAAAAAAATTACAATATAAAATTATAATAAATAAAATTTATAATAATCATGAAATAATTATAAAATATTAATCAAATAACGATAAAAACAATAAAATAACTGAAATAAACAAATTAATTATAATACCGGGGACACTGCAAATTGTATAAGATATACTGATTATATACTGATATGAGATCTGCTCTTACCATAGCAGCCTTTTCATCCTTTTGAACAACTTGCTCCATTGCGCTAGCCTCCTCGTTCTGTTGCTGTACGTTCAGGAACATACCTTCCACGTCCTTGGCAGCCACTAGCAACTTTGGCCGCAGAGCCACCAGGATCTGCTGCATCTTGCTGACCTCTTGGCGCGTGCTGTCCAGCCTACCAAGACCGGCCTCGTATCGCTTCTTGCCCTCTAACACTTCTTTCCTCTTCCGACTCAGCAGATCCTTGAACGTGTTGATGAGTTCGAGATAGGACGTCGGCGTGACGTAATTGTGACGATTCACTTGTCTCAGGTAGTCCCTGGTCAAGTCTTGCGTAGACATGTGGAAGTATTGACACATCTCGATGCAAGCGTGACGCTCGTCCTGCGGCATGTCGAGCTCGCCGAGGAATTTCGTCGCGACCGCCAGCAGAGCGTCCCTCGGCCACTGTTGTAGCCAATCGATGGTGCAGCAGTTCACCAGAGCGGGAAACTTGCGGACCCGTGTGCGAAAGCTATCGCCGATCGGCGACATCGTCACCACCACGTGCAGGTTCTCGCGCACCGTCTGCACGAAGAAGTTGAAGAGCGCCACCGGACTGCCGTCCGTCTGCACGGACCTAGAATACGTTCATCGAGAAGATTCACGATTCTCCAAATCACTTTTAGCACCGGAAAAGCATTTGACAGTTCGATATATGCAAATTGCATTTGTACTGAAGGGACACATTAATAATTACTGTCATATATATTTAATTAGAAATTTAAATTATTCGGTCAACGGAATATTTTATATTTCGTCAGAGAAATAATATACCTGTCCCTTTGTCGATCAATGATTCGCATTTTCTCGCAAATCTCGGATTTTTCATCGGCCGCGAAGAGATTGGGCACCTCACCGGAATTAAGGAGATTGCTGATATCTTCTAGAAAGGTCTCCTCCTTGATCTGCGTGTCCATGAAGAGGAAGACCGTATGCAGGTCGCTTGCAGCGCTCTTACGCAAGATATTCTTCAGGTCCTCGTGCCATTCCATCATGCCGTATAACTGAGATATTTGCACTTGGAAGAGCTCGTAGTCGGATATATGAGTCGCCAGCTTCGTCAGAGATTGTCGACCGGAACCGCCCATGCCGACCAAAAGTGCGTGGCTACGCGGCTGCATCATCACCCGACAGATCTTTGACAGATGTTCTATCGCGAATCTAAAGATTAAATTATCTAAATTATTTATGTATACATTTTTATTTATTAAAATCGATCTTTCTTGACCGAGCTGTCGAGAAAGTTATTAAATCCGTTATTATAAGAAATTACAGATTAATATATAATCACTCGTCTTATATTTTAAATTATCCTTCAATGATTAATACAATTTTTAGTCATATTAATAATTCTGGAAATTCTTGAAAAATCTTAAATTAAATTTATGTCTCTCTCTCTCTCTCTCTCTCTCTCTCTCTCTCTCTCTCTCTCTCTCTTTTATATTTTTTTTTATTCTCTCTCTCTCTTATATTTTTTATGATACTGCTTGATTTCGTAGATTTTTATTATGATTCCATACCTGAAGAGCACCAAGTCCATAGGAGTTCTCGAGATATCATTATACTCGGTGAGATATTCTTCCACCGCTTCGGCGAGCGCATTCCAATCTGTAATTTCCATATACAACTTCCGCTCTGCAATCGGATCGTGAAAGTCGCAGTAAACGAGATTGCGCAGATGCACTTCCGTCACCTGCGCGCGAGGCTCATCCACTAAATCATAGAACAATTCATCCATATCGTCATACATGCGATCTTTCATGGTCTTCCGAATTTGTTCCACCAGCCATTTACTGTCGGTCTCGTCGACCAAACGATCTCCGTAGACTCGCAGCACCTCGTGTACCCACAAACGCTTCAAGTAGATCTTAAAAATTGATTGGGTAAATAAAAGAATATATTAATTTAATTTTGCATAAAATATAAACAAATGATGTGTAAAAATAGTTTAAATATTTAAAAAAGAATAATTGACACTCTCTTTCTCTCAAGGAGAAAGATATAACAATGAAGATGGATGTGAATCAAATTATTATCTTATATTTTTCTCTTGAGGTGAGAAAGCGAATTAAAAAAAGAAACGTATTCTTGTGTAATATACAATATTATTTTTATCTTCCAATATTTTATCTCGCACCACATTGGTGATGACATCGGGGTCAGAAAGCAGCACGCCTTGAATAACGCGTGAGAAATCACGCAGATTAAACAGATAATGCGACTTGGCGGGGGTCGGCAGAAGGTTCTGCCTGGTCTCCTTGTATATGTCGAGGGTACCGTGGACTATGTGGTCCACGTACAGCTCGAAGAATTCCGGGAAACCGCGTGTGGCGAAGTACCAGGAGGTGATGGTGCCGAAAATGGTAATCAGGACATCGTCATCGAACTCGGAAATCGCCAGGGTGACAAAGTGCCGCTTAAATCTCGGCGTAACGTCACGTCCGCCCGCGGGCGGTCCCATCGCGCACATCAGTTGAATATCCACGAGTTTGATGGGCACTACCTCCCTCCGGTCGTACCAGGTCCAGTGGTCCAGCCATTGACGTAGGAGCTCGATGGGCGGCTGGGCCCCGTATTCCTCCCTTTGCGGCATCGATATGTCGTCCACGAAGACCACCCAGTGCTGACCCGGGGGCGCACCGTACAAACCTTATCATGAAAAAAATATATAATCATTAGATGATGATAATTGAGATTATAATAATAGTTAAAAAAATTATTATGATAATAATTTTTATTTTATTTGCTATTTATATTGAAATATACAATCACACACGATTCCAATAATGGAATCCAAAAGTATATTTAAGTGATTTGTAATAATAGATTTTTCTGTAAAATATAAAATAATTCCCTTAAAAAAATATTCTGTAAAATATAAAATAATTTCCTTAAAATATAAATTTCAATAAATTAATTTCAAACCGATCGGCACAAACCTTTCCTCCTCCGGGTCAGCTTGCTCATAATGATGTCCTGCGTCTGATTGGCTGTCGTCTGTGCGGAAAATATCACGAAGAGCGGCAAGAAGACTTCAGGATTGTTTTTCTTCAGCAGAAACTCCATAATGTAGACGGATTTTCCAGTGCCGGTCGGCCCGACTAGAAGAATCGGCTTGTGATGACGAACGAGATAATGGAAGAGATGAAAGTAACGGACGGTCTCCACCGTTGAAATGATAATCTGATTAACCGGCATGTCCCTGGGAATCGGCGGGACGTCCTGCAGGTCCTCCAGCCAAGGTTTCCACCTACCACTACCCTCCTTGATGTATTTGTAATCAAAGACCGAGCCGGTGGTCGGTAAAGGCACTACGTAGGGTTCCTTTGGATTGCCAATTTCCGGCGAGATGCCGAAGCGTTGCCGCACTTCCTCCGGGAATTCGCGGTCCACTAACGCCCTGAAGAGATCGTTGAACCACTCGCGATAGTTGATCATCAACGTCACCCCCATCGCCCAGATGCACGAGAAGAAGAAGACGCCCTGTCAAACTATTCGTCTTAAAAATCTCTTCCCCGACAAACTAAATATATAATTTTTAAAAATGATTAAAATATTATGGATTTAATAAAGATATAAATAATAAAATTAAGATCGATAAATATTGATTATTACTTTAATATAATTAATTATTATTTAAATAAAAAATTTTTTTAATAAAGACAATTTTTATATATTATAATTGTGATTAAACCAAGATTAATTAGATAAATTTAAATAAATAAAAATGAATACAAATTGAATTTTGTTATAAATCTGTATAAAAGATCTGTATAATTAAAAAGACAACCAATAATTTTTGGAAAAATCATATAATTTAGACTTACCTCCACTTGCGCTCTCATGTCCAAGTCCAAAAGCATGCTCACGTATTTCGCGTCGCAAAAATCGTCGAGGAAACAATCATACATGTACATAAGCGAACGCGTTAAATTGGCATCCGGCATCGTTATTATTTCCTGCGGGCGAAGAAATTATAAAAATTTCTTAACTTCCGGCAGAACCAAGATAAGTTTCTTCGAAACTTCTAATTCGCGCGCGAATTTTATGTGTCCTTTCTAATAATAAATATTTTGCTCTTTTATATAAAAAAATTCTTAAGACACTGGTGCATTTAAAGAAATCTGAATGCTTGAAATATCGGAGGAAAAAAATTTGAATGACACTTACTCTCGCACCGCAACGGCGGATCAGATGCAACAGAGGCGGGCAAAATCGTAGATACATGTCCTTCAAATGATTTTTAATGTGCTCAGTGAATGATGGCGGTAATGTGTTAAGCCACGAGATCAAAAGCGGCGTCCAGCCCAGACTCACCGGCTCCATATAAATCATGCCGCATCGGGAAACCGTGGCAGGCGATGCAACCTGATGAGAAGAATGTTAATAACGCATTTTAACAAAATCATAGTTATAAAAAATAATTTTTGATTATTATGTTTCATAATTTGTATTATAATAAATTATTAACATTTAATTTAATAATTTAATTAAATTAATTATTTTATTTTATTTTATAATTTAATTAAATGAATAACTTAATTTAATTAATAATTATATATATACAAATCAGATTTCACAAATAATTATTTCTCCCCCGGAGACTTATTTGGTAAATTACGATCATTATGGAACCTCTAAATCCATAGGTTCGAAGATCAGGTTTGTCGTGGGTGCGAGATGTATGATTTCCCCGGAAGTGAGACAGAGTTTCTTATTGTCGTCCAGTACGGTGTTCATGCTCTCGATCCAGAGAGCGTCCACCGGCCCATCGAATACCAGCCACTTTCTGTTGAGATTAACGGAAGAAGCAAAGGCGCGATAGGACACCGCCAGGACACCGTCGCTCCATTCGTGCGAGGCGGGATCGAACTGTCCGTATAGCTGGCCCATCGTAATGGCTTTGGGATTGATAACGGTGATCTCCACGCGATGTTCGTCCATCAACCCCCTGTCCTCCAGGAGGCCGAGACAGTCGGCCAGTATCCGATAGGCCGACGTCTTGCCTCCGAACGGAAACCCGACAATCATGAAGCCGTGACGGACAATCATCATTTCGTAAATCTGGTAGATCTTCTCGAGGAAGTAATCCGTGCATTGCAGATTTGCCGCGGCACAGGCGTCACGGGTGCACGCGTCTATGTGCGTGTAATCTGGCGTTGGTAGCATGACACCCGGAAACAGATCCGAGGCTATTCCTGCACACAGAAAAATATTATTCTATTGCTAAGTAAAATGATTACTCAGTTTACTTTACTTCTTTTAATTTTTTTTTATTGCAAATGTTTATAAAATAAGATAGATGACTCAAATCAAATATATGTATATATAATACACGCACTAAATTAGAAAATTTTTTACCTTCGAAGAGCGGCAAATCGTGGACCAAAAACTTGGGCAGATTAACATCCAGAATACTTCTTAGCATTAAGATATCCTCGGACTCTTCAGGATAGCGAAGTTTCAGATTGCCAGCAGCGATCAGCACGGACTTAACAGCCCTCATACCGTAATCATAGTGAGGCTGACTGCTGAGCTGCTCCGAGCAGAGTTTGTAAGCGGTAACGATCTTCACGGCCAAAGGCCGGCCGTTATAAAAACCATAAGAATATAGAGTGTTCTCCGCGATAAGGGCATAATCGGGCACCATCATGGCAACGGGCCGGAAGAGAGCCTTGAGATTATCGGGTAGCTCGGTTCTGCCAGCGTAGCCGGGATTCATGGTGATAAAGATAGCGCAGGTGTGGTCGAGGTAGATCTCGGTACCCTCGAAGATCATCTTCTCGGCACCGGCGTTGATGGCGCATTGGATCGTCAGGATCTGCTGCGCCACCACCGACAGGACCTCCAGGTCGATGCGATTAAACTCGTCGAAGCAGGACCAGGCGCCGCAGGAAGCGAGACCCTTAAAGAACTTGCCCAGTGCGATGTAGTCGAGACCCTCGGAGCAGTTGAAGACTACGCACTGCTTCGCCACTGCCTTCGCCAGGTCCTTCGTGGTCTCCGTTTTACCGGTACCAGCTGGTCCCTCAGGCGCCCCGCCCAGATGAAGGCTCAGGGCACCGAAGAGGGTGCGATAGCATCGATCTGTCAAAGGGGTGATCACTAGACGAGACGTGTTGCCGAGATACTCGCAGCCATAACGTATGTACGAGTTGATCATGTACGCCCACATGTTATCTTCCTAGAAAATTAGAGAGATATTAAATTATTGAAATATATTTTATAAAAAGCCCGATTCAATATTATTTATTTAATATTATTAAGTGTTTATACCAGCCAGTAGTATCTAAGTACACACAGCCATCTGAAGTCGGTATTTTTGATCACTTGTTCCTTGTACAGTTCCGTGAGAACGTCCTTGCTGTGAACATCTAGAGTAACCAGAGCCTCTAAAAAACATTAGCACATAATATTAACATATATTCTTCGACATATTATTTCCCAAACTTTCAGAAAATTTCGTGATACCTAATGTAACGCGATTCTGCTTGGAGAGAGTGCTTCTGATCAGGAGAATGATATCGTTCAGTTCCTCTTGGCTCTGGTCCAAGTATCTTTTCAAGCCGTCCACTCCCTCCAGCATAGCCTCCTCGACTTGTTGCGTCCAATATGTTTGACCCACACAGAGGACGGTCTGACCAGGCCATTCGAGGACCCAGGCTGTCCTCTTCTTCATATGATATGCCAGGATCGCTTGATACACCATGTGACGGATGCTCTTCCGCATCTCCGTCTCTAGCTCGATCAGCCATCTCTCGACCTGTCCCCTGGCAGCGGAGGTGGATATTATTACCAGGATCTCGACCTCCTCGCCTTCCGCGGATCGCATCGCCAATATCTCGAGGTCCTCGTTGAACTTTAATCGGGCTATACCCTCGAAACACTTCTTCAGATGTGGCTGCACCCTAAAAAATAATATAATAATATATAATAACGTTTATATATATATATTGTCAAAATCATTGAAGTTAGATATTGAAATCAAACATATATTTTATTTAAATTAGAATTGCAATTTATTTAGAAAAATTAAAGAGTAAAGAAACAATCTTCTTTTCTCTACTTTTATTAAAATTAAAATTGAAATTAAAATAAGAATACAAATTTAAAAAGAAATAAAATAAGTATAAGATATTATTTTATTTTACACGAAATTTAAATTATTATATATTATAGATGCGTAAGGAAAGAAACTAAAAAGTTGTTTGTTAATTTTATAATTGCTATACATTTATTATTTATTGATAATTATAAATAAATTACCGCGTGGGATCCTTCGTCTCGGAAAGAATTTCCAGCAGCTCGTCGTTGGAGAGGAAGAAAAATCTTGGGAAGAATAATCTCTTCTTCTCCAAGTATTCATTCAGTCCTTTCTGGATAAGTTCCAGTAATACGAAACCTTTCTTCAGCCGCTCCAGCATCTTGTCGATCTGGACGACGACGAGAACATGAGGATCGCTATAGACGTTCTTCATAATGTCCCGCCATATCTTATCGACTTGTGCGAATTTTCTTCCTTCTTCCGGCATCTGTTGTTGAATGTCCGGCGAAGTGAAAATTGGTTCCAGGTACATCCACGTACCCTGTACTTTTAACCATTCGTCCAGAATGTCCTCCAGCAGATGTAATGTTTTATCCCATTTCCTGCAATCAATTATTAAATTCTTTATTATAAATTACGAATTCTATTATTTTCCTTTCAATATATAAATAAAAAGACAAATTATAAGAAAACAAAATAGAATAAATTAATATAAGTAAGACATAATATGTTCGGGTACGTCAATGCATTATCTTCGACATAAAAAATTTTTGTAATTAAACTTGCAATATTCTAATCTCGAAGGGCTTGATGTACGGCGAGTTCCTGATGGTGACGGTCTTCGTGATATGATCGTCAAGCAGGAGTTGTATCTCGTCGACGCCGGCGATAACGTAGGTGCCGGTGTCCTTGTAAGGATTCACCGTGAATACCAGATCGGTCCAGTCCCGTTGCATCTTGTTCATGCCCACCTCCAGAGTGTTCTCCTTCGTGGCGGCCTCGGAGATGCCCTCGAACTGCGCGATATAAGCGTCCAGGTCCATCGCCAGAACCTTGCCCAGGGTCAGATCCGGATCGAACTTGATGGGAATGCCCACGATTGCCGAGATTTGTTCCCAGTGCCGCGACTTCATTCCCGGATTGCCAAGGGTCATCACAATCGGCATTCGATCCTTGAAATCCTCGATCCTCTCGCGAACCGTGGCCGCCAAATCCCGCACGTCTGGTTCGTGGAACGCCTTCTCCAGCTTGTAAATTATCCTAGAACATGAGTCTGATTTTATCAAAACTCCAAAAAAAATATTAATATTTTGTGTCGCAATAAATTCTCTTATGTTATATTTTATCCTCTCTTTTGTAATGTCATTATATTATTAAATATAATTTTTTTTTTTTCGTCATATTGACCTATAATAATTTCCCACGTCGTTGTCGATATCTTCAGGATTGTAGATGCCAATCGTGCTGTTTATCCACTTATCGTATTTGGCCAAAAACTCGCAGACGGTATCGAAAAGCTTCTTGAATGGTTGCAGACGGTCGGCGATTCGTTTTCGCAGAGGATACTGCGTAATCTCCCAGCCAAAGGAGGCCTCTTCCTCGTTGAACTTGTCGATCTTGTCCATCGCCATGATCAGCCGGTCTTCCAGATGCTGTGCCTTACGTTGATATCGGTGTACCTCCTCGATGTCGCCCCAATATTGCACCTCTTCCACTTGTTTCGTGTACGAGTCCAACTCCTCCTCGAACTTTTGATATCTAACTGTAAAAACAAATATTTATTATAAAGTAATAGTACAGATATAATAGCATTATAATATCTTACAAAGTTCAACACAAACATAAATAAAACGAACGTAAATAAAAATTAAAAAATAATAATTTTGCGAGATTTACATATATATAAATTTAATTTATTACTCTAAAAATTCAAGCATTGCATTTTTCTATGATTAATATTGTTAAGAAAAGAATTAAATCATTTCTAATAAAATCTTGATTATAAAAATAATTTTACTAATTAGATATTTCTTAAAATAAATTTATGTGAAAAAGAAAAATAATAAAATAATCGTTGAGTATCAACCTCTCAACGCATTTTGGTACTCCTGCGTCTTCTTCTTCACGATTACCCGGTTATCCTCAAAGATCTGGGGTATCTTGTGATACCATTGAAAGGCCATACTGTTATTTCTTATTTCGCTTTCCGTGAGTAGCCAGTAATCTGACAGAAACAAGATATGCTCCGTCACGTTCAGTAGCTTGAGCTCCAGTCTTTTTATAGTGACGTCATTGGTAATTTGGATGAACTTGATGAGTTCCATCAAAGCCGCGGTGTTGGGAGGTGGGGTCAGAGCTCGTTTGGAGATGGCTTCATATTCAGCTATGATACTAGATATAGATACAATCTAAATTGTTTCAATTTTCTCTTGGGAAAATAGCAAAATACATAATCGTTATGAGATATAGTATATTAATCAATCTTTAAATAACTTTTAAAAACTGCACTAATTTATAAATTAACAATAAATTATATATAACAAAAACGTATGAAAAATGAAAGAGATAAGAATTAGCTAGAATTTTTAATATTTAAATATTTACTTCTTCGTCGTATCTTGATATTTATCGACAAGATGGCGAATTAAAAGTTCTTTGAAGCGTTCAATGTTCTCCACGATAGTCTTGACAAAAGCAGCGCGAGAAACTTCGAAGAATCCCGCGAAGACTGTTTTTTCGATTTCGATCGGGATTCTTCCGGCGAGATCGTGATAGCTCTTAATTTTTATCTCGTATTCCTTCAGTTTCTTGGTCTCATCTTGTAAGAAAGCTTCCGCCCGATTAAATTCTTGGTTGTTGAAAAGGTATTCGTATCTGTAAAAAAAAAAAAAAAAAAACAGGAATTATATATTATTAAACGCTTCATCGCAATCATTGGCGGCAATAAAGTCGATAAGCACTTTTTCAATTCTTCCATCTTTTTCTCCGGGATTTCTTTTTCACGATCGATCAGCTGATTTATTTGTCTCTTGAGCTGCTCGACGATGTATTGAGATATCTGCGGCTGTGTAAAAGGCATAACTGTTTATAATAAAAATTTAAATAACGAATCACATTTTAATTCGCAAATTATCATATATGAAAGGTTGCATCGTAATTTTATATATATAAATAATTATAATAATTATTTTATAACATATATGGATAAGTAATATATTTTATATTCTATGATTTTTATCTTTTACGATCAAAAATTTCAAAATGAGGAATAGTTCCTCACTCGGTTGTTCTCCGCTATATTTAATAATATGAAACCTTGAGGAATTCTTGAGGTCCCGTCCAGTCGAGGTAGAGTTGCGTCTCCAATCTTTCAAAATTCCTCACGGCGTTGCAAATTGCCATGAGAATATCGCAAAGCGATTCCTTAAATTTATCGAAGGGCGGTTCGAAGACGAGCTCATTGGAGACAATGGCAATGTTCACCTTAAAGCGGCAAGCTACAGGCTGTGGAAAAACAGAATGCATTCCCGAAGCGTTAATTTTGAAGACTTTACAGAAAATTGAAGTATAAAAGAATAAAAATTAAAATTTTTCAAAAAACATTTAGTTTCCTAAATAACGCTTGTTTATCTGCAAAAGCAATATCAAGCTAAAAATAAATGTATATAAAGATGTCTATAAATTTTAAGAAAAATCATTTTTCTGCATAATATCAATACTTTTTATTTTTGCAGAAAAAATATTTCTTTCATTCTAAAAATTATATAAGATTCCAAAAAATTTTTTAAATTTTTATTAAAATTCTCCATAAAAAAATAAAATCTGCAATCTTCCCAAAATATTATCGAAACAGTTTTATTTTATAGAAAGAGAAAATTATTTTTATAATAATAATTTATAATTAACTTATAATAATAAAAAGTTTAATATTATTTTAAAATCTTTAATTATTTGCTATAAAATAGGCGTTACACGCGCGATGAAACTCAAAGAGAGAGCGGACGAGCGAACCATGAAAAGTATCGATAAGCAGAAATTGATGAAAATTGTGTCGAATAACGGAATGTTCCTATAGCGAGCGATAGGATAAACGGAGGAAGGAAGCACAGACGTGCCGCTTTCCTCATCAGGCAATGATTTCGCATCGATCGATCGCGGTAGATACGTATATATTCACCTTGCCGTCTACGACATAATTAATGAAATCCCGCAGAGAGTGCTTGCAAGCTTTTAAAAGATGCGACTCCATCAACTTGCCGGCGCAATCGAAGAACCGCTTGAATTGCTTGCGACGTAACAGGCTAGGCACCAGTTTCTTCCTATTGTTCTGCAAAGGAATAGGATTGAGATAGAGAGAAGAATCGGATGAGAAAATTTATTTCTCATCCTCAATATATCTCGCCTTTAAAAGAAAATTTAATTAAATTTATGAGTTGTAATAATTTGTCCTGTGAAATTAATAGATAAATAAACAGAGAAAATAAAGAAAGTGTTAGAAAGAGCTAATATATTTTCAGCACTTTTAATACTATCGAATTAAATTAATAGATAAATAATTATCTAAATAAATAAAAATAAATAAATAAATGCCTAATTTATGCACACAATAAAAAATAAATATAAAATAAGAATCGCGAAGAAAATAATTAATTCGTCAATTTCTTTTAATTATTCTTTTTAATACAGAATAATACTTTATATTATTATTAAAGTTATTTTACCACGAGAAATATCTCTTGAATTTCGCTGTACCAGTCTTTCCGCAAAATCCGCCTATTAGCAACGATCTGATGTGTAATTAAGGTATGAAAATTCATTAAATCCCAGCTTTCTCTGTGGGCGGTGATATACTCTAAATTGATCAGTCGAAATTTGCTGAAAAATTTGATATCTTCCACTGAAATGGAAATGCGATAGTGATAGCGAGTTGCATGCATAATTCAATACCTGTAATCACGAACCCAGTAATCCAGAGTCATTCGCATACACGGATTTATTAGATATAAATCGTCGCGTAAAATTTCGCGACAGTGTTCTATGTGTCTCCAAAAATCCGGCTGAACGCGTCGCTCATCTTCCCCGATCGCATCAAACTGTAATTTTAATTGCAAATATCAGCAATGAAATTTTTATAAAATCAGCATATAACGTTATTAAAATAATGAAATAATTAATATAATACTTTGTCGTTACAATTGCTTAAATTATATTCTGAGTATTAAAAGATTTTATCAAAATTTTATATAAAATCAAAAATTTTCTATATACAAAAAGCTTCATATTTTATAATATAATTACCGTTTTAGTTCTCTCAAATAAAATTAATTATTACCATTAAATTTATTCCTAGATATCTTTATAATTTTTACATCGACAACTGTCAAATTCTTTACTTTTAATACAATTCTCGATTTTTGCAAAATGACCAACCTCTGAAGAATATTCTTCGGAAGGATCAGTGAGTGCAAATTCGACAATGGCCTTTTTGATGTTCTTTGTAAAGTCTTCCTTGATTTCGATCATTAAATTATTGGCAAAATCGGGAAATTGATCGCGCAAGTTGCTGGGAACCAGGTCGAGTATCGCCTCGACGAAGACCTGTTCGATGCTCGCCGTATGAATCGTATCAACTCCGTTGCAAATGTAATAATAATATCTATTGACGTCCCTATCGTCGCTCAGATCTATGTCCTTTGCCGGCAACTCTGGTTTCACTATCAAGCCTACCACATATCTAATAAAACAGATTCGTTTAAAGTGTCGAATCCTTACCCAGAAAAAAATTCATTATTTATTTAATGCATTCAAATCGCTTTTTTTGCAAATGTGCATTGTTCCTTTATAATTTTATTAAGTTAATTTTATCGTAAAATAATACAAGTGAATAAAATATTCACAAATTTATTGGAGAGAGAAATTTGTAATAGAAATGATTTAAACTATATAAAGAGTTAGTAATTAAAATACATATTTACGTAACGTCAAATATAAACATTTTAATTGTTACTTGAATATTTATCTTAATTATTAACTTTAATTGTTATATAAAAATAAAAATTTTTAGTTATTTAAAAATATAAGTTTATAAGAATATATACTCAATTTTCCTTTTTTTTTATACCTGCGAAAATTCTCTTCACGAAGACGTTTCGCGGTGTAAGAACCCTCGTGGAATTTTTGCACCTTTCCTTTCATTCTAATCAATTCTTTTCTTTTTCTCTTACACCTTTTAGGGCTCATCAAGTCGGACGGCAAGGAAAATAATGGTTCCACTTTTGTATCGAGGATCTTTGGTATTCGAATCGTATCCTCGGATTGGTATTTTCGCATTTTCGTTCCCTTTGTATGAGAACTTTCCATATTCAATTGTAATTAGAACAATTAATGTCATAAAACGGCACTTAATAGATCTCTGGAAAATATGTAATAAAATCATTAAATTATAAAAATGTGAAGCAATTTTATTTATGCTCGCTCTTTTCACAAGATTAGATATTTTAATTACAATAAATATTAATTATTTTTGAATAATAAAATATATCTATACAGATATTGACATAAAGAAATCTACACAGATAGAAAATACAAGAATATTTCTTTGAAATACAATATTTATAAAGTATAATAAAAGAGTATATATAATTATTTTTATATAAATTTGTTAATTGTTTATATTAAAAAATACACATATATGACTTTTATCATCTTGATCTTAAATAATTCTCAATTTTATTTTTTGATAAGAGATAATGTCTTAAAAATATATAATAATATATTTTTATGTTAAAACATTTTATATATTTGAATATATTACTTTAATAATTTTTTTAAGAATATTGTAATAAAAGGGGCACGAAACAGAGTATGTCCTTTTCTACGTGGGCATCGACCCCCACTCCTTAAATAAAGGCAAACGCTCGATCTAGATATACTATGTCTATGATTGTCACTTTATTCGTTGAGCTCTATAACCTGTGTCTATAACATACTGGAGTAAGCCTTCAAGAGTGAAGGAATGACCCAATTCGTAGAAAAGGATACATACATACTGGATGGATCGTTATCTTTGTCAGCTGTTCGCTGATTGGTTGATACTATTTAACATTATAGTGTCAAAAACATTGACTTCATATATACTTTACGAATTAAAAAAAAATTAATAATTGACAACCATTTCCAATTTAATTGTTTAAATTTTAAATTCATAAATAAAACCGAAACATTTCCCGGAAGCTGCATCGCTTTTATAGCTAAATATCCGATGAGAAATGTTTTTAGTTCAGATGATATCTAAAAAGGAGACAGAAATCCAACCAAATATACGTGTCTCTTTCTAATTCCGGCCTCGATTTTCTATAAGATAGTATAGGGAAGGCTTACTTCAGTATACTATAGATCTCACGACTCTAACCTCTATGCACGGTGAGTGTTTGCATCACTAAACGATCGCGATGTATATTTAAAATTGAAAAACGAGCGCGATCTCTCGCGAATTATTCGCGTATTTGCATCTCGCGTGGTTAATTTTCAACTTGACGTTTACGCGGCTACACGTGTCTTCGCTTGTCAATCGCGTTCCAGAATCTGCATTAATCGCAAACTGCATCCTCGATTGCAGTTTCTAGGCAACGTGATTGATCGATGCGGTATAATTAATGAACCCCATGAATGTCCTAATTAACGAGAAAATCATTTCGCTTTCGCGTCTCTCGTCCCTTTTTTTCTTTAACGAAGAGCAATCTTGCATCTTGCGTGCAATTTTTAGGTTATGTATTAGATGGAGAAATCATCTTCATTCTAATTATCGCTGTGTCCAAAAATTAGATAACCCATGTAATTTTGTAATTTTTACAATGCATATTTTACTAAAAGTTAAATTAAATTTTATCCATGATGACATTTTTTTCTTTGTGCTCCACAATTGTTAAATTGTCGTCACAATTGTTAAATAATCGTAGCTTTAAGATGTAGTTGCCTAAGTTAATAAATTTTTATTTCTTTCAATACTCCTGTGTAATTAATGTTGATAATATATTCTAGATGATTCCAGCACGGATATTCCGCTTGATTCACACAAACAGCTTGCTATGGCAGGCAACAAAGAAATCCCCACTACAAAAGCTGCGCAAAAAGACTGGTTATACCTTGGAAAACTGCAAGAAAGCTTTGCAATTGCACGAGAATGATTTAGAAAAGGTAAAAGATAGAGATATAGATTCATTTAAGCACATTATGGCTTTAATTGACTAAATGATGGAATCTCTTAGTCCCTTCTTGCTCCAGGCTGAGAAATGGCTAAAGGAACAGGCGCAACAGCACGGTTGGACACAGGCGGCCAAACTACAAGGTCGCAATACCAGTCAAGGCCTTATCACAGTGACCATTGATGGACAATACGCTGCATTGGCAGAGATTAACTGCGAGACTGATTTTGTGGCGCAAAACAAGAAATTTCACGGTCTCGCAGAAACGGTAGCCGCTGCCGTATTAAACCATGCAAAGTCCCAAGAAATTCAAGACGAAGTGCAGCGAACTGTATTCCATGCGGACAATCTTAAAATCTTGTCAGCTGTGGATGGCAAGAGCTTGGGTGATCATTCCGCTCTAACCATTGGCGATGTGGGCGAGAACATCAAACTGAGACGCGCTTTGGCCATCAGTATTCAATCGCCGGACGTGACACTGTTTGGTTGCACGCATCCAACACCTATGAATCCCATACCCGTTTCCTTTGGCAAATATGGTGTCCTTATCGCTGTCAAATGCAAGAATAAGGACAATATACTGGGCATGCAACTCTGTCAGCATATCATTGGTAAGTGTTTTTTTTATCACAAAGGTAATCAAAGGAATTGAATTAAAAAGAAAGAAAAGGAAAAAATATTCTTGTAATTGTTTCTGCCCATAGGTATGGACCCACAGAAGATTGGAAATCCACAAGTGGACGAGCCGCATAATAATGTGGACGAGGAGCCCTGCATGATCTATCAGGAATTCCTACTTGATCCCTCTGTCTCTGTACAGCAATTGCTAGTAGAGACAGAAACTGAGATCATCGATTTTGCGCGCTTCGAAGTTGGTGAGAATCTCGACGAAGAACCGACAATAGAGAGTATTCAGACTTGCGGCTGAAATCGATTTCAATATCTATGAAGGGTCATCATGCGTTATTTCGATTATATATCACATTTTCCATTAATAATAATTTTTACGATAGTACATGATGATGATAGTTATTATTTTTATTATAAGATTGAAAAAGAATCGAAAAAGAAAGACTGCTATATGAAGAGCAACTCGCATAACTTTGTCGTAGACAGCAAATGTCCAAATGAAAAGAATAGAAAAATATTAAATCATATTGCTATGTACAGTATATCATGTATAATAAAATCGATAATATCTTAGTATCAAATCTAAATTAATATTATTATAATTATATCTCACCCTTTTAGTTTATATTAAAATAACTTTTAATATATGATTTCTGAATTTTAATACAGTTTAAATATTAATGTAGTTTAAATTATTATATTGATCCTCTTTAATACTTCTATCTATATTTTTTTTTATTTTATCGATTGACGTATTACCAAAATCATTTGCATAAAAATGTTCAAATATATTCATATAAAAAAACAAACAAGATCTGAAAATTCATATGTACATCATAATAAAAAAATACATTACGAAAGATTTTCACGATATAAAGTGCTCGCAGGAGCGACAGCCTTTGCTTTAGTTTTTCTTATTCTTCTCGCAAGCCTCACTGATTTCCACAGCCACATTCGAGAATCCTTCTTCCAGTATGGCGCAATCTCCGCGGGGGAATGCCTCGTACCCTGCATAAATTCTTCATCGTATGATCTTTTTATACAGCATGATTAAATTGCATATAGATCTGCGTACTGTGAAATTGAATATTCCTTATTTAAAATGACTTCTCTTTTGATTAAAAAGATTAATTTCCGAAAAGAATTATTAATTGATCACTCTCTCAAAGAATCAGTTAGTCATGAATAAATCAGGTATCCCCGTACCTGGAAATTTAAAATTTCCATTCCCTGGATCACCAATTGAAAAGTTGATATTTCCCTCGTCTTGAAAACCGGGACGTTGTCTTCTTGCTCGGAATCGTTAAAGCAATCCGTTTGCGCGTCGCTCGTTCTAAGTTCTGGAGGATCCCTATCAATCGTTTCAAGCTCCAGATTTTTCAAAGTGGACGTAAAGTTTTTAATGCTCTTGCAAGTTCCAATTTCAACCTAAAAAAGAAATAAATCTATTTAAAAACGCGCATTTTTTTTATAATCTCAATTCTTTTATATTTATACATTTTATATCAATCAATTAAAAATTTATTTATGCGAAGTATCTATAATTTGTAATCATGTTTTCGGAAATTTATCTCGATTATAATTTTTTTTTCGTAATTTTACCTGAACTCCTTGTGAGCAAACGTTGCGGTCCAGAGCAACGACAGCCACAGCATCCTTCGTCCTGACCTCGGGATGATCGTTCTCATCCCATTTCAGATTCTCGACTATTCAGAAAGAAAGTGCACGTTGTACGTTATAAAGGGGGTTCTCGCAAGAAGCATCTTTCTACCTCGATATACCGCTCGACTGATCTGACTCCTCGTTTTGCCAATCCATCGAAGGATCTCCGCGTCGTCAAAAGGTGGTAAGACGGAGACACCTCTCTGACATTTGTCGACGAAGTCCTCATCCCTCCGTCGCCGTCTCCTGTCGTGGAAAAATGTACGGCGAGCGCAGTTTGTTTCGAAGAATCGGATCGAATCGTATTAATATGTCTATAATAAACTCGACGTCCAATTAAAAGAATCTTTTAATTAATATCGAATATAGTTGTATGCAAGAAGAATTCTTCTAATTTTATTAAAGAATTTATTTTTTTTTTTACAAAAAAGTTTTAATTTGCGGGATAATACGATTTCCTCTTATTTGGAATCTCTTTAATTCTTCGCATTTTTACAAAAAAAAAACAAAAACATTTAACACACAACGGAAGGAGCGGAACGAAACGCGCGAGCGAGGGGCTCATTACATGTTCTAGGACGTGTAATAACCGCTCGTGCTCTATCTATCCGTGGCGAAGTAACGTTGGAAAGGCAGCGGAGGCTCGAGAACAGGTGTGCGTGCGCGTTGCATGCTCAGGTGAGATCGGCGGGCCCCGGCGGGCCCCGATGCTGTTGCCGGTCACGGCTGGCCGGCCGGAGTTCCGGGGCCCATTTCCGGACAGCACCGGTACGGTCTCCTTTTCAGCCGGGAAGAAGTATCAGTTGTTCGCATATACAGTTAGCCGTCGTACACACATCATATACACGAGGAACGAAGAGTATATCCTTGCTCCTTCGCGCGTATCCCCCGCGAGGTAGAGGCGGCGTTTAAATGGACCCCGATCGCTAATGTCCGCAATAGCGAAAACAATGGATTTCCCAAGGCGGGTGAGTGATTATTCAAGTACGAAGTTTGATGATAGTGAAAGATTCATGAGAGAAACATGAGAAGCTTTTGGAAAATTTTCCGGTGAAGGACTCCCCCGCTTACGTTAAATTTCTACCACCTGTAAATATTACATAACACAAATGTTAGAAGAATTTTGAAGGATATATTTGTGGGGAATGCATATTCTCATTCTTAATTTTTTAAACACTTCTCTATTTTTGGAAAGTATCTTTAATTTCGCCTTTTTTATTTTTGGAAGATTTAATTAAGGAATGTTCTTTTTTCTACGTTTTATTTCTTTCCGTTTTATATGTTTTAATTAAAAATAATTCTTTCTTCTCTTTCCATATATTTCTGCTCTGTTTAATGCTCGCATAATCGCTTAAATAAGTAGGAAACTAGATTCAGGATTAAATATCTCATTATGAGAGAGGCTAAAAAAAGATAAAAAACGGTGGAGAATTGATGGAAATAATTACATAAAGAAAAAAATATGTGGATAATGTTAACGAGACTAAAAATAAAATGTTAAAGATAATTAATTAACTGTAGACTAAACTATATATAAAGGTCAGTAAAGTGATTTAAAAAATAACAAGATATATTTACTAATATAAAATAAAGTAAATTTTCGATATAAATTTTGATTGTTATTTTTTAAAGAATTAAATTTAATTAATTTAAATTCAATCTTTTAGATATCTTTGAATATGCTTATATCCATTTTAAAAACAAATAAAAATTGCATTTTGGTATCCCAAAATTTTATGTTGCAATGTCTCCTGTTTCTTTACCTATTATATAATTATATTATTGAATAAATGAATTATTCGAAAAAATCTATCCTTGTGAGGATTCACAATTGTTTGCGGTCACAAAGGACAGCGAGTTTTCACCTTTTGACGCAATTCTAGCGCAAAAATGTGTATGCGGGCGGTAGTTGCGACTTCCTGTCTCGCAGTGACGGTAATCGTCGCGGATGATGCTTAGGCCGCGCGTGTGCGTGCGTGCGTGCGTACGTGCGTAAAAGTGTGTAAAGCATGAGTATATAAATGAGACGCGCGCGCACACACGCACACACACACATTACACACATAAAGCGGAGAACAAAACCGGCACAATGCCGCGACGTAATGGGCCCCATCTTACCGGGATCTGATGTGGTTACAGGTCAATCAACTCGAGACAATAGCAAGCGACATAGTTTCTTATTTAGGCAGAATTATATTTAGAAATCGCCAATTATATAATATTATTATCAAACACTTCGAATAAAAAATAATAATTAATAAATAATAGTAATAATCCGCGATAAAAAAAAGTATTTCAAAAATTTATCTGTTTAATTTATCCATAAGTGTTGCAAAAAAGTATAAAGTTATACACTTTGAAATCTCTTTTACATATTTACTTTAGATTTCTGTACCACTGAAAGTAAAGTTTCTATATATGATACAATTTTTTTTATGAACAGAAATGTTAAAAAGTAAGCAAACTATTTTGCTGTGTTTTAATTATTAAATAACTAATTTGATAATTAACTATATAAATAATTAATTAAAATAATTATTACAATTAAAATTAATTATAATAAATAGACATATATTAAAATAGATTATATTGAAAAAAATCACCCAGAGATACCTGCACTAAATTATATTAAATGTATCTAAGATATGAAACAATTTTCTATACACACATGCACAAGTGCGTCTGACACGCACTCATGTGCACCTGCGAGATAGAGATCCTCGGGAGCTCTGGTAACTCAGTTTTCAGTCCGCTCGCAAAGCACGCGAGCGCAGTTTCTCCGTTGCAAAACTCTTGCCTCGTTTGCCTGTTAACTCGTCCGCAAAAAAGAACATGCCGACAATGTTATCGTGCCGGAATTAGTTATCGTTAATTACTTCATTGCGTGCATTCGACGCCTGATCCTGAAAAATTCCCGTTTCCAGTTTCCACTTTTCTGGCATTTCTCCTACAGCAAGTTTCGAGAACTCGCTCGAGTACTCCAGTGCTCTGACTTTATTCTTGATACAAGATTATTAAATAAACATCGATTTATCGTTATTTTTATGATGTAATATCGATTTTTACATGAGAAATAAAGTGCGATAGGAAGTTTTGAAAAGAGTGAAATCTTTGAAGAAATTAAAATTTGTTAGTGATAAACATGATGAGCATGCTTTATCCTGAAGATTTGAATATCATCCCGCAGGATGACAGAAGCTATCGCAGTGATGATTCCGGCGGCGAAGTCTTCAGAAACATTCCGAAGAACAGTAGCACTTTTCGTGTCTGGAAGATCGAAGTGAGTTTCTATTATCAAAAATATTTACTTAATATTTATTTTCTAAAACGAAAAATTCCACAGTGTGTGTATATGATATCTATATACATATAAATAAAGTATAAAAGATATAATTTAAACTAAAAAAAAAATAAATAAAATTGTCATTTTAACAGTTTTATGATAATTATTAAATTTGTTATTAAAATATATTTTCTTTCTTCTTTTATGTTATAATTAATTTTATTCTTAATCATTTATTTTTATTTGACATCTTGCACTTACATATTTGTCGGGCAGGGTCTGCGCGCAACAGCCGTAACCAGCAGCAACATGGGACTTTTTCTCTCCGAATCGGCATACATCGTCTATGCTGTATCAGCGAAGGACGGCGCTCTTCCTTACCCGAGCATGCCGGTACTTTTACTTCCATTGTGTTGCATCGTCACAAAAGAAACCGCAAACATTGCCTCATATACGAAATCTGTTTTCAATTCTTCGGAAGCAATTTTCTTCGTTGAATTTAACTCTTCCAGATTGCTTCTATTAAACCTGTTGTAAGAAAAATAAAAATTAATGCTTAGTGATTTAATTAAAAAATAATTATTCGATATTTGAAAATTTTAATATTAAAAATTTGGAAATTATATTTTATTTAATTCTGGAAATTTTATAAAAATTATCTCTTTCTCTTTCTCTGTATATATATACATACACGCAATTTTTTAAGAAACTTTACTTTTTGAAGTGATTATTTGGCCTCAATAACGAATTAATATTCAAAAAACAATTTTTGAGACAATATATTCAGTATAAGATTCTTGGAATTTGTAATTTTGGGACACGATTGGTAGATCAAGGACTTGAAGGATACTTCGGTAGTGCGTGCCATCCACTTCTGGATTGGCATCAACTGCGACTCAACAGTGTCCGGCGCCGCGGCACTTCGCGCCGCCGAGCTCGATTCACAAACCTCGGCGATGATCCTGATGCGGGAAGCGCAAGGTCGCGAGAGCCCCCGGTTCCTCGCTTACTTCCGGCAGCGATTGATCATCGAGAACCTGCACTTCGACGATTCGCCCGTTTGCACACTTCATCGAGTCTCCGGTGTGGCCGTGCCGATTTTAACAGAGCTGACGAGAGTTGGCTGGGAGCAGTTTAGTTGTCGCGATGTCATCCTAGTGGACATTCACGCGAAGTACGTCATTAGAAGTTTTATATACGTGCAGAATAATCATGTATCTGGTACCAAAAGATGTGTGAAAATATCTATAAAAGTTTTCGCGTATAAGATATACGTCTTCCAAAAAGTAATAGAGCTGATCCTTTTAGCACTATTAAATGCATGCCATTTAATCCGTCGTTTCCTAAAATTAAAATACAATTCAAAGAATAAAAATAATTTTTTAAATAATCACAAAAATGTACAATTAAATAAAATAATGTAAGAAATTATTTTTTATTTTCTTAGAGGTGTCATCTTCCTGTGGCTAGGATCCCTATCAGATCCACTGCACAAACGTCATGCTGCTAGTCTCCTAGAGTCCCGAAAAGAGAATAATAATGGTCGTGTAGTGGTGGTCGAGGACGGCTACGAGCAAACGTTGCCCGAAGACGACAAGCAACTCTTCAGCAGCGTGCTGGATCCCTTGATGAGAGTGGTGGCGCCTGATCGCCTGCATCGCATCAATCCACCGAGTCCCATTAAGTTGTACAAGTGCAGTGAGCAATCGGGCAAGTACAAGGTCGCCGAATTGAAGTCCGGGCCGATTCTTTGCGACGATCTAACTTCCAATTCCGTGTATCTGGTGGATCGGGGCGAGGCAGGGGTATGGTCCTGGGTGGGCCGCGATGTCAATGCCAGGGAGAGACTAGAAGCTGTTAGAAACGCGCGTGGTTTTGTCAAGAAGAAGAATTACAGTGACGGCATGCCGGTGGCCAGGGCGACAGAAGGTAAAGTACGCAAGACGGATTTATTGCAGTTTAAAATAGAAAAAAAATTATCTTCCAAGTATTTACAAATTTCTTAGGAATAAACAAATATTCAACGGCAACATTTTAATTAAAAGAAAATAAATATTAAGACAAAGGCTAATGAAATTGGATAGATAGATCGCAAAAAATTTTTGTCAAAGATTATATTAATGACGCGCAATGGTTGAATAAAAATAAAATTAATGAAACGAAACAAGGTCACGAACCGGCGGAAATGAAAGCATTATTGAGAGGCTGGGAACTTTCTAAGACTAGACCACTGACTTTGCCGGCAAGTTTCGAATCCGATTACATGAATGAAAGACCCAGAATGGCTGCTGAATGCCAACTAGTAGATGACGGGTCCGGCGAACGGACTTTGTGGAGAGTCGAACAGAAGAAGGGCATGATCCAGGTAGAGGACGACAGGGGGATCTATTATGCGGAAGCCTGCTACGTGATGCTATACAAGTACGGACAGGGACGAAGATCTCGAAATATTGTACGTAGACATCTATATCAAGTCTTTTAAATTTATTAATTTTTTTCTAAAATTATATTATTCAATTATTGATATCTATTATTAAACTTATATGTTATTAATTTTTTTGTTAAACATGTTTATAAATTTTCTCCTAAACTATATCTGATAATCCTGTAAAAAAAATCTAGATAAGAAGAAAAACTGGAATTATCCTTTTAATTTATCCAATCTTATGTATATGTGAGAGACAGAGATATCTAAAAAATGAAACAATAATTATAAAAAATTCTGAAGGTACTTAGGAAATATTTTCTTCACAGATTTATTGTTGGGAAGGTGTCCATTCTATCAAGGTAGATCGTGACGCAGCGTTGACGGCAGCTTGTCATTTATCCGAAGAGACAAACGCGCAATTGGTGAAGGCATCTCAAGGCAGAGAACCACCTCATCTATTGCAGATTTACGATGGCAAGCTGAAGATACTTGCTGGACGTCACCGTGATTCACGTAAAGTTTCCCATTTGATTTAAACTATTATTTAAACAAAAGTTTACAAAAATAACAATACACAAAGAGAGATGTAAAAAAAGATATATATAAAAGACCATATATGAAAAACATAGATAAATCTGTCATTTAAATTGATAGGAAATTCCTGAGAAAAAAGAATTTCAAAATTTATATATGAATATGAAACATATGTTGCCTTAAAGGAAAATAGAATCTGTAGAAAGCATCTTTCTATTTTCTACAATAAAGCTTCTTGATTCGTAGCACCAAAGAAATATCTGGTTAGAGTTTTCGGCTCGACGTCATACACTTCAAAGGCGGTGGAACGTTCGTTGCGGGCAAGTAGTTTAGATTCCAGTGCGGTGTTCATCCTCTTCTCCGGCACACCAATCGTCTGGTGTGGCAGCAAGAGCACGGGTGACGCTCGACAGGCGTCGCGACGCCTCGCGCCCAGAAATGCACCCCTCATTGCTGAGGGTAAGGAGGACGACGATTTCTGGCTCGAGCTTGGAGGTAAATTATAAAAAGAGATAGATAAAAAAGTAACTCTCGAACGTTTCTAAAATTATTCGGAATATTTCATTTGTTTTCTTCAGGAAGAGGCACTTATGGTGCGGAGACCGAGGAAGTCGGTGAGGAACTGGATAAACACCTCTTTCAGTGCCGCACCGAGAATGGCCTCTTCGTGGGCGAGCAAGTTCTCGGATTCCGACAGAACTCGTTAATACCAGAAGCCGTCTGGTTGCTGGACGCCGGTAGCGTGATCTGGGTGTGGATAGGCAAATTCTCTGTTCCAAAGACATTACAAGAATGTGTCGAGGATGCTACTATATATCTTTACACACATCCCGCAGGTCGAAATCGCAATACGACCATCTCGGTGATCAAGCAAGGTAAATCTCGAATGATATAAAAAAAAAATAAAAAAGACACATCGCTCTTTTTCTCTTTAGTTGTCTTCTTTTAAAATTCTTTCTTAAAATCTTCATTAGATCATTTAATTTAATTTTATTTTTGTCGCTCTTCAGGTTTGGAACCGGCTACTTTTATCGGGCTATTCGAGAACTGGAACCACAATCTACTAAGGGACTACAAGCCGTTCGAAGTTTTCTGCGGCCTGATAGAGGACAGAGATCAATCGACGAGAACGCCGATGGCCAAGGCCACTACGGACTTCGATAATTACATCAAGTACCCACCGGCGACGCTGAAGAGCGAGCCAGAAAACCTGCCAACCGGTGTCGATGTCAGACGCAAAGAGATGCATCTGACTTATGATAATTTCATCGCAATCTTCAAGATGGAACCCGCGGAATTCGAGAAATTGCCTGCCTGGAAGAGGCAGCGGCTCAAGCAGACCGCTGGACTCTTCTAAAGTTTATAAATCGTTTTCGCTCCTCAGGATATATTCTAAACTTAATACTAACCTTTCTTTTTCCGATCACAAGATAAATTTACAGGTAATTTTAACGAATTATTTCGTGTTACTTTATAACTTGTATAACTTTGTATAGATGACATATATTTTATTAACCCGCTGATATCGCAAGATATACACGAGCCCATTTAAGAAAAAATTCAAGTGTTTTTTCCTTTTTTTCTTTTCTTTCGAGACCCAACATTTAGAAATTATATGCTTTACTTGTGCACAATCTGGCAATATTTTTATTACAAATATTTAAAGATTAGATTTTATAATCAACACTTACTGTTTGGAAAAAGTTCACTATAACTTAAGTTTATGTAGAGCTGAGTTAATTAATAGAGTTTCATGAAGATGTGTCCATCGCCTCGTGTTGAATCACTGTCTCCTCCTCCACGATGATCGGCTTTATTGTCTTGGTAAGCACCGCGGTGGTGCCGGGCTTGTAACGATAACTGATTTGCCGCTGGCCTTTCACGCTGGCGGTATCATATGGTCGCAGATACTCAACGCCAGTCTTGCGAATAATGCAGAGATCCACGTTGGATCCCGATGCCAGGTCGTTGAACACGCCTGCACGAATAGCATCCGCTACCAATTGCTTCGCCTCCTCCTCCTATAAATGATAACAGCGATTTTTTTAATTCGACGAAAATAGCATTTTTAACAAAGAATAATTTTAATGTACTATTTAATATAGAAAGGAGGGAGAGTGTACACACAAAAAATTTATAAGAAGTTATATATAAATATTTAACATGAATCACAATAGATTTAATCATTTATGATAAAAATTATCGATTATATATAAAATAAAATTATATTAAAAATAAATATTTTAGATTCTAAATTCGCGAATCAATTTCCTCCCAATCTAAAATTTTAAGATAGCAATAATTGTACTCTTTAGATTTAAATTACTTTATTACATATAATTAGAAGCACTCGCGTTACCGGTAAATCAGGTTTCCATCTGCTTTCGAAAACCGCCATTGCCGCCAACGAGCCGGATCCCATAGTAGTATATTTCAGCTTCTCGGTAGAACCATGTGGATAAATGCAATACAATTGCGGTCCATCGAGATCAAAACCACCCAGAATAAGAGCGGCACCAATATGGCCCTGATAACGAAACAGCATTTGCTTAATTAGTGTGTTTGCGGTGCACACAGGCACGACACGGCCGGTATTCAGGCGATGCAACTCCAATTGGCTGGCTATCATCTCAGTGGTCATCTCAGTATCGGCTGCTGTGCCAGCTCCGCAGCAACTATAAAAAATATGAACGATTAATAAAAAAATTTGAATGTTTTAAATATATCGTTCATGACACTAATTGGTTACAGAGAGAATCCTGTGGATACTTACTACATATTGGGAGCAAGAAAGTGAATTTTCAAACTGTATTTGTCCGCAACAATGGTGTCCTCCGTAGCTCGCGTATCACCACCAAGAATAACACCATCCTTGTACACTATACCGGCAATAGTTGTACCTGTCTTAACTGCTTTCGGAGCAGCAAAGCCTTTTTTGATCAAGGTATTATTCCTGTATAAAATAAATAAACATTAAAAGAAGCAAATGTTTCTACATCAATTACAAAATATATGAATTAAATATATATTATTTCTGGTTACATACGTAAAAATAAATACTTTTTAAAGTGGATATTAACAACATTAAAATTCCAGCCTTAAAAATATATCGCTTTATCAAGATATTTTACGATACAGATACGAAATTATTTCATATAAAAAATTATTAAATAATTTATCATTCATTACTTTATGTAACAAATATTAATCAAGTATTCATTAGAAACTATAAAAACTAACATTATTTATATTATTGTAATCAAATAATGATAATATTATATGACATAGCAATAATACAAAGAAATTAATTTGATATTTATATAAAAATTCTATCATCAAAATTTTGCTTTTTTTTTTTTTACACGAATAAAATCGTTTATAAATATATTCTAATATTATATAAAAATGTATTATATATTATAAAAAGAAAATGATAGAAATGTGTGACACAGCAATATCGACATACAGGTTAGTTCTTGTGACAATCACCAGAAATAAGCACAATTTAATTTATGAAGCGGAATAAAATTTTTACCTTTGACACAGATCAAAGGAAAAGCCTGGCGATGGAATTTCTGGTGCGAGAAGCGAAGTCATGATTGCTTTTCTGTCAAATATATATCGCAACCGAAAATGACACAGATATCCTACACGATTCTACGTGTGTATGTATCTATCAACTGCACGTCATTTCACAGTATCATGCTAATGCAGGATTCATACTGCGTCCGATATCCGGTAGAAGAACTAGAATGTTTTCTAGTGATTTTAACTAGCAATATTTTGGGATCTAAAAACGAGAGTTTTCGATTGGATGCCGGACATCGTACGTTGTGAATCTTGCATAATTATTATGGCTGCGTTCGAAAATCATTGCTTCTTTCGCCTTGATCAAATATTACTCCATTCCGATGAGATTTTTGAACGCAGTCTGCAAAGACCTGAAATGTGAAATGCAAATGGTGACGAATAGGCGGGAAAACGTATAAAGAGCCGGGTGAGCGTAGCTACATGAATTAAAATAATGCACGCTTTCCTGAAGACTGGTAAACTAGGCGCCCCAACAGATGTGAAGAAACCGTCAACTTCTCGCGCTAAGGATGACAAGAAGGACTTGACACCATGGGTGGAAAAATAGTGAGTAGCCCCTATTCCTATAGATTAACCTTTTTCACGAGACCTTCATATAAGAAAATAAACAACTGTTATGTTAGAACATCTTTACCTGAAAACATCTTTTTTCTAGCTGTTACGATTCAACTCTTCACTTTTCGACTTTCATAGCAGAAGTCAATTTTATTATTGTTTTTATTCTTTTTTTCTTTTTCTAAAAACGAGATTTTTTTTCTTTGTTTACAGCCGGCCGAGAAATGTCGACGACATCGTGGAACAGACGGAGGTGGTGAATGTGATAAGGCAAGCCATGAAGCACGGAGACTTTCCTAACATGCTGTTTTATGGGCCACCTGGTACAGGGAAAACCAGCATTATCCATGCGGCTGCAAGGCAGATGTTTGGTAGCATGTACAAGGATAGGATACTGGAACTAAACGCATCTGATGATCGAGGCATCCAGGTTGTGAGGGAGAAGATTAAGTCCTTTGCACTGCGCAGGGCTAATCCCATCGGACCAGAGTAAGTATGTAGGTTTTTTGTTGACTATGAGAGATTATTCCTAATAACATTATCACTACTAATAATCATAATTTTAGCAATCATAATTTTCATTAATAATAGAGTTTTAATAAAGTTTTTTATAAAAATAAAAATATTATCTATTTCTTTGTTAAAATGTTAAATCCTATTTATATATAATCAATGTCAATGATGATTCAGTAAAAGGTCTGATAGTTGCGGAATCTCAGCGCACAAGATTATTCATAAAAGGGCACATCTTGTTGTCATCAAGGAGATCTAATAAAGTATCTTAGCATCTCTTATTAGCAACTAAATAGAAAATGCTTGGAAATGCAGAAGAATTTTAAGAATAATGAACTTCTGAAAAGCACAAGCAAACAATTAATCTTTAAGTACTCGTGTAAAAGTCATGTAAATGCACATTATTGGTTTTATTCTTTCGACAAATGTTAAATTTTGTAATAATTAAATATAATCAAAAACTTTAATATTCTTTATAATTTTATTTTTTTAAGCTAGCTATTGTCATTTTTTTATATAAAAGACGTAAATAAAAAAAAAAATTGTTTGATGCACATTGCCTTAACGCGTGTACTTGAAGATTAATTATCTTTTCTGGATATCTCGTGTGCTGTACTGCGATTTATGATAAAAATGGCATAATCTGAGACACATTATAATATTACTTTAAGATTTAAATAAATAAATAAGACAAAAAATAAAATTATTTTTATCAACACTAATTCACATCTTTTAATACTCATTTTTCTAGCGGGAAGAAATGTCCACCATTTAAAATCATCATATTGGACGAAGCGGACAGTATGACCGGCGCCGCGCAAACAGCGCTTCGTAGAATTATGGAAAAAGAGGCTCATAGCACGCGCTTTTGCCTGGTATGCAATTACCTGTCGCGAATTATCAAGCCGATAGCGTCGCGCTGCACCACTATTTTTTTAAGCTAGCTATTGTCATTTTTTTATATAAAAGACGTAAATAAAAAAAAAAATTGTTTGATGCACATTGCCTTAACGCGTGTACTTGAAGATTAATTATCTTTTCTGGATATCTCGTGTGCTGTACTGCGATTTATGATAAAAATGGCATAATCTGAGACACATTATAATATTACTTTAAGATTTAAATAAATAAATAAGACAAAAAATAAAATTATTTTTATCAACACTAATTCACATCTTTTAATACTCATTTTTCTAGCGGGAAGAAATGTCCACCATTTAAAATCATCATATTGGACGAAGCGGACAGTATGACCGGCGCCGCGCAAACAGCGCTTCGTAGAATTATGGAAAAAGAGGCTCATAGCACGCGTTTTTGCCTGGTATGCAATTACCTGTCGCGAATTATCAAGCCGATAGCGTCGCGCTGCACCAAATTCCGGTTCAAGCCATTGAGCGATGAGAAGAGTATCACCAGACTTGAATATATATGCAATGAGGAAAATCTGAAGGCTGATAGAAGCGTTCTAGAGAAAATCGTTGAAGCATCGGGCGGCGATTTGAGACAGGCTGTAATGTGTCTGCAGTCGATCACACGATTGAAGGGCAAGGACTACGAGATCACCGTGGACGATGCTCTCGATGTGATCGGAGTAAGTATGTCTTTCCACTGAAAGTATACAAATTTCTTATTATTATTAAATTGAAGTAATTTGTTGATAATTTCGAGTAATTTTGAATTGTGATACGTTTTTGTCTCTTTAGCTAATTCCCGATGATAAAATTGATACACTATGGGAGACCTGTAAAAAAGGGAGTTATAATAATGTCGAAAAGTTGCTCGAAGAGTTGCTGCTGGAAGGATATCCGGGTTCACAGGTATTGTTTTAATTATTGCTGTTGAATTCTTAAAAAACTTAAGAGTAAATTAATTTTAAAAGAGTAATATGTAAAATAATAATTCTCATGCACATGTTGATTATCTATATCAATTTGGTCGAATTAATTTAATTTTAATTATGCTATATTTTGTATATGTTATGTGTGTTAGGTAATTGAACAATTAAACGAGAAAGTAGTTTTCTCTGATGAACTTACTGACAAGCAGAAAGTGATAATTGGCGATATGCTCGGGGTAAGAGATTTTCTCTACATACACATAAAAAATTAACAATATAATTTTAATATAAATGTGACAAAATTTTCTTTTTTCTAGGAATGCGATTATAAATTAACGGAAGGAAGTGACGAATATCTGCAGCTTTTAAGTATATTTTCTACCATCTTAGCAGCGTGGAAGTTATAAAAAAGTTATAAAAATATGCTTCTATATGTAAAAACATTTATATTTATATTTATAGATGTATTGTGTAAGTAGAGAGCTTTTATATATATTTTTAAAAAAATTGTTCACACAATTTGCCTTTCATCATTTTAGCATATCGATTTGAATTGAGAAAATGATTATAAAATGAATTTTAGAACATCCTAGAGACAAATATTTATAACTAGTTAGGAATTACTAGGGTATATATCTCAGAATTAACTAGCATTACAATACTTTTTCGACTAGGAATCGCTTGATATCCCTAATTAAACAGACGCAACATCAGCGCCAAAGTTCACTAAGACACCTGGAGATTTCACGGTAACCAACTTTGCGAGCACGACATTCAAAACATTTCTAGGTACTATTTAGCAATTATAATTTTGCGAATTTCATAAAACGAGACATTGTCAAAAAATCAAAACATTCAATATACATCGCGATATTACCTGAAACATTCTCGACGCTTTGCCGCATCCAGAAAGAAATTACGAAGATAAAATTCGATGCCGGCGTCGTTGGAAACGGGGCTCTCAGCGTTTCAGCCGACACCGTTGCGATGAGCACCACTGACGTTCAGCGTGTAGGGGCGTCGTTGCTACTGCGTGCAATGTGTATCGTGTAGGCGTTGGCGAGAGGAAGGAGGCGAGAGAGCCGCGACCGCCGCCGCCACTCGCTCTTTTCGGAAATGTGTCGTCCGTGAGAGGAAAAAAAAAAGACAGCGTGTGCACAGAGAAGCCGGTGTGCCGCGTGTTCACATGTGCGTTTCATTTCGCGAGGAATCCTCGTTCGAAAGCATTCGTCGTATCTCTCTGCTCTCTTCTTCCCCCTCTCCCACCACACCACCGCCTCTCTCTCTCTCTCTCTTTCTCTTTATCATACATTGTGCCTGTAGAGCGCTGTCCAAGCCTTGTCCACGACGACGGAGCCACGTCTCCGCGTCCTGGTAAGCGTGAGTGATCGTTATTATCATTCCGCGGGTAGTGTGGCATCGGGGAAGATCCCCGCCGACGCCTTTCCCCGTGTCCGACGGCGTTCCCGTGTCGCGTCGTAGAAGAAAGACAGGACGGACGAGCGAACGTACGGGGACGTGAACGACGCCCGTCCTCGCCGCTGCAGCATCGTTCCTCGCTACGTCGTTTCGGAGTACAGCGACGTTTCGGAGTACGTTCATCCTCCTTGTTGAGATATCTGTCTCTCCCTCTTTCTCTCATTTACTGGCGTAGAGGTCGTGACTTCCGGAGAGAAAGAAGAGAGAGAGCGGAGTATCGCGAGAAAGGTGTGCTGACCGCGTTCCTCGTCGTGACAAGCAGGACCAGCAGAGATCAAGAGGAGACGACGAGTGTACCCAGTCCTCGTGGCACCTCCTCACGTTTCTCATCTCGGATCTGGAAGCGGGATTCTCATCACGCGTTGTCCTTCGCAGCACGAAGGTGTATTATTCTGTTCCAAGGGTCCCCATCATCCTTCGACGAAGGTCTATTATACTCCGGGATCCTGTGGAGAATAAAAAACAGAGCGAGTGTCTGAGAGAAATTTTTGGCAGAATCAAGACGGGGACTTAGAACCGCGGGATGTTCCGGTCGAGAGGACGCTGAAGAAGAAGAAGAAGAAAAAAAAAGACCAACCGCGGCGAGACATGTTCGGCGTCCTGAAGGGAGATCCGACCGGCGAAGCGGGCGGCTAGTCGCGGTGCATTCTGCTGCATCTTACACGCTCCCTCCCCCTCCCACCCCGAGAGAGCAAGAGTGCGATCCTGACGATTCGTCGACGAATCGTCGCGAGGAATAAATCGACGTTAAATAATATTGGCAGCGTTAACGTTTATATTATTCTCTGTTACTGCAAAAAGGACTCGAACGGAGCCGGCACGCCTCCATGTGCGCGTCGAGATCCTGAGGAGGCGCGTGGTTTGACAGGATCACGCGAACGGAGCGCCGCGGCGCCGGTTCGAAAAGATTTTTGAGGATTCGAGGCATTTCGCTCTTTCGTTCCTTTCCTCCTCCACGCGCGTTTGTTCTCGCTCCGCCTGTGTGTGATATTCGGTTCAGACAAAGACGTGGATGATACCGGCGTGCTATTCAACAACAACAACGACGGCGGTCACGAGGCGGCGGATCGTATTTCCTGCGGATGTAACGGGTGTCACGGCCGATTCGTGGAATGTGACGGGAGACGTCGCTCGTGGAGTAGTGAGTCGTAGAAAAGGTAAGTTTATTAAACGGACTCGAGAGATATCGAGTACACACTGGAATACCGTACGGGTAGTGTTCGAAGCGGAACCCCGATTGGCCGAACGCTCCAATTCCAGGTCCTTTGAGATTACTCGCGGGTACATATCCGAGAGTGTCCTGTTTGCTAACGTATTTTTCTTTGAATTGCGCGCTCGGTCTTTCCCTCGAGCATTATTCGTCTTTATCTTAATAAACTTTTAATGCATACAGAGTTTAATTTCGCACAGACTTTAGATTAACACAGATTTTGAATTAGATATTTAATATAATTTAGATCCTATAATATTGCTGTATTTTTTAAATTTTATTTTCAAATTTATTGAATTCTAATAAAATAAAATTTTATTACGTATATAATCTAATCAATATAAAATTTATTTTAATAAATAAAATTATATTTAAAATTACATATCTCTATAATAAAATTTTATTATTCATAGATTTGAATTAATGTAGAACTTTTATATATTGTATATCTAATAAAATTTTAATTTTAATATTTCTCTATAAATCTTGAGCATGTTTTAAATTTCGAATTCATTAAATTCCAGCAAAATAAATTTTTATAAATACAATAAGTACAAAATTTAATTTCAATCAAAATTATAACTAAAATTAAAATACTTTTAATAAAAAATCTTATCACACAATCTTTTCTAATATTTCTCTAAATCTTTAGATCTTAAATATTATATTTTAAAATTTTTTGAGATTTCTTGGATATATCTAAAATTTTACATCCGTTCATCGTATGTCTCTTTTTTTGTCTTTACTTCTTTAAATATTCAGGTCTTTAAGCGCTTTTGAATCCTCCCGAATTAAATAAAGATCTATCACGCGACACTAAAAAAAATCTGACATTCACTAATGTGCGAAAATGCAATCACACATTTGCGCTCTTAGCATTTTTTATTCCGGGTCGTCCTCAATACCTTCTCATTTATAAAACGAAAATCGAACGCGTACGAATGCTCTTCGAAAATAGTCAATAGTTACACGCGACGCCGCTTACAACTCTATGAATGATAGTCAGTGAAATTCCATGTTATTTGCATTCAGTTTACTTGAGTTGTTAACCCTGTTCGTCGTCGATTGATTATTCACGTGGATGTTACACGCGACGCCGCTTACAACTCTATGAATGATAGTCAGTGAAATTCCATGTTATTTGCATTCAGTTTACTTGAGTTGTTAACCCATCGTTGAGCAAATCCAGTTAATTATATTATTTATCATTATTCTCGATCATCTTACAAGACGGACGATTATAGAAGAAAGAAAGAGGTCTTTGAACTTGCGTTATCATTCTCGAATTAGATCTACGTTAGACATGTTCTTATTCTTGCACGAATAATCGTCTATTGTCCACGCGAAAAGAGCAAAAGAATTATACCTCATCGAGCTATGCTCATTATGATGAATCATATACCAATTAATAGATGAAAAAGACATATTTATATATATACAGATCCTAAAATTATATTAATAATTCAAAATAAATCACAATAAAAAATATATAAATAAAGTGTATAATATAAATTTATATATCTATTTCTCTACCCAAATTTAAAAATATTTTTATGAAATCTTTTTATGAAATATTTTAAAAGGCAAATGTAATACAAATCTCGAAATGAAAATCCACTTTTTCATATTAAAATATTTCTAATTTAATTTAATTTTAATTGCGATTAATCATCCAATGACAATCAACTTACAAATCATATTTAATTGTAAGATACATAAATCAATCGTATAACAAATAATTTACAAATTATATATTTGATTTAATTATAACACACACGTAATATTTATAAGAAAATTAAATAGACATTAAAAAAATAGTGCATGCTCCTCCCGACCATGTAATACAGGATACAAGGTGTCCACAAGCGAAGGAATCCAGAAAACAAAGTTCGTCTTTCGCGCTTATCACGCGGCGCGTCGCCACGAGGATCGATAACGTAGCCAGTATTTATTCTGGAGACTAAGTCCAGAGGGGCCCGGCATGCCGCGATAAAGCTCGGAAGTTAGTATCTTTTATCTCTGGGAAGAGAGAAGCGCGCGCGCGAGAACCCCTTCGACTTCCCCTTTCCATTCCGCCGACTGCTTTCCACTTTTCGTGCCTCTAATTAAGTCGCGGTCGCGCCGAGAGAAGTACAAGCCGGAAATAGAAAATTAGAGCGCGTCGACGGTGCCGCGCCGTGCGGGATTTCAGCCCCATTGATAATCCGAATCTTTTCCCCCCTGCCTTTCCATAGGATAAAAATTCGCCATAAGATTAGAGATACTATATAGAATTCAGTATAAAATTCAATGTTCCAGAAATATATGCCAATAATTATTACGGTCTGACTAGAAAAAAAGGAATATATAATATAATTTTTTGATATTATTTTTAAAATTCGATAAAGAATGAAAAGAAAAATTAAAATAAAGACCATGCGTGAAATTTTTCAAATTTTTCAAGGACTAACAAGTTTCTATTTTCTATAGTCTACGGGATATAAAACTAGTTGCAACATATTGTAATATATATATATATATATAATATTGTTTTTTACTTGTGCAATTTTTTATTTTGTCATACTTTTCAATATTGTATTTTATCTTCGTATATTTTCAAAATTATTATACATTTTGTTTTGTAGATATATTTTTCTTCTATTGGGATATTCTATTATTAAAAAATAAAATCATGATTTACACTTAATTTATGATTATATTTGTTTAATGATTTTTCATAATATTTTATACTTAAAATCCAAGAATTCAATAATAAAATATTGATAATTATGTCGCCGGTCAAACATCTCTCTATCGTATTCCTGCCTATCGGGATGAAAGTTTGTTGCAGTTTCCTTTCGTCTTGCTTTCAATTTCCCCGACTTTTCCCGATTTCCAGCAACTCCTGCTCGCTGTCGTCGTCACGAAACAATGTCTTATATCCCTTTCAATAAACGTTCCTTTCGATATCGCGAATATCCTATCAATCGCGACTACTGTAATTTTGCATGGATCTTGGTATAACTTATAAACCCTTTCTTATACCCCATATCACTTTGATACTCCACGTGAAAAATAAAGCCTGTAAATGCCAGATGCGAGCAGCATCGCATCCCAGCTTTTCGGGTCGAGTTGCATCCCGCGAGAAGGATGTAATTCGAAATTGCGAGTAGCGTACGTGTGTCTCTCGCCCGATTGCTAATGGACGCAATTAGTAGCACTCAAGAATCGCACCCTTGAACGTTTCGTACTATTTTCCCGACGATGTTCAACGAAAGTTCACTCGAATTTTGCGTATTCATCTCGAGCAAAATTTTTTATTAACGTGACGTCGTAACTTTCTTCTCTACAACGACTACTCTGGGGAAGAATTTTCCTTCGTTTTGCTCAGAAACTTTCTCTAATAGCCAAGTTCCATTAAGTAATTAATTTGCCCCGCATTTTATATTTCTTTCACGTGTATATATCATACAAGTAAATAAAATTAATATAATTTTTAGCTTCTTGTGTAAAAAAAATGACCCTTTTCAAACCACATTTTTAATGAAAAATTTTGAAGATTCTCTTTTGCATTAAAAATATATGTATATAATTTAAAAAAGAGGGAACATATAATAATTTTAATGCTCTCTGAGATATTTTCTATTAATCTCACAAAATATAAATTTCGTTTTTGCAATGACTTTCGCGAGGTCCAGATATGACGTCTGTCTAATAACTGGAGTGACATTCAACGTTCCATTGCAACTGACTTTATTGAACCGACATATTTAACGTTCATAATGACTGGGATGCCGACGACCGCAACGATTGCTAACCGCGGAAATGGCGCTGTCAGTGTCACGTGCCACGCGGCAATTGCCGCTATACGTAAACTACCCCCGGTTATACGAATTTATCTTTTTAATAATTTTTTCGAGCCATTTCTCATTTTCATTTCGATTATTTGCTACATTATTAAAAGAGCTACGCGTATATTATTTGTAGCCCATATATGTATTTATATATCGCTTTGAATATTTCTATTGGAAGTTTCTCTATCTAATACATTTTTTGAATCCAAAAATAAATTGGATTACCTGAATTCGAGTTTATCTAATATTTCGGAATTGAATTTTTTGTGTGGGCTACATATAATATACGCATAGTTCTTATAATAAGAAATATATATTTATATATATAAACTCTTCTGAATTATGCTAATTTTTATTTAAAATATGCTTGCTTATTCCAGACTTTATAACCGAAATTTCAATGCGAAATGAAAAAAAAAAATAGTAATCATGATTACCTTGATTAATCCGCGTTAATTATATCCAGACGAGTAGAAACTGATAAAGAAAGACACAAACCGATGAAAAAAAGTTATAGATAATTCACGATAATAGAATTTATACCACAAATTTATTAATAATAATGGAAATGTTTTTTAAGACATACTTAGATATAACAGGAAAAACGCAACAGTTTTAGCGAACTATTTTATCGTACACGTCCATTTGTGTGGGACGAGGCGAGGAAAGGGTAGAGGAGGGGGTTGTATAATATCGGTTATCATTTTTATCTCGTAAGGGAACGGTTTGTCGGCGACATTAAAGTACATCGCGCGCCAAGTTCTCGGAAAAGTGCAGCTGTATGACGTGACATATTCTCGCATTTATGCGAGTGTTATCGTCCATCCGTCTTTGCGTCTATCGCAAAAATTGCACGGGCAATTTGGTAGATTAAACAGTGACGCGATACAATAGAGATACGTCGTCGTTTATTATCATTAGCTCTCCGTTTAGCTCTCCTCAGCTTCCACGTCTCCGTATAATAGATCGGAACTTAATGTTATTATTAACTTACGCAATTAACTCATACAAGCTTGAAAGAGAGTTGTTGCGTTATGTTAATCTTACGTTACATCAGGTTACTAGTATTCTGGAAGATAAATGTTTATTCTTTATTATCCTTGCTTGATGTTTTATAAGACGCGTATAATTAAATTTTTCCTTTAATATTATACATACAGTAATGAAAAATCTAGTTGCAGTCGAAATAATATGACGGTATAATTACGTAAATTTAATAACATTTTCGTTAATTTGCGCGTAATAATAAATGCCAAGATTCTTAAGAGATTCTTAAAATTTCTCAAAATTTTCCATTTTTTTTCCTAACGTATTTTTATGTTGCGGTTTAGGATTAATAATAAAGAACAGCTACTTCTCGATAAAGTGTCAGACATTTTCCGCAAAAGGCTCCGTGCCTACCTTCTCGTGATGTCTTTAATCATTCACATGATTAGGTCTCGATCGCGCAATCTTCAACGCTTTGCTCTTTCCTCAACGGCAATACTCGGAATCTATAATTCAATCAGAATTCCAGTGAGATAAATAAAAAGAGCAAACTTGTGAAACGAAAAAGCCGGAACAAAGTTTTATCCCCCGTATGAAAAAACAGCGCAAAAAAAATTATATAAATTATAATTTGTTGAAAAAATATATAAAAGTATACAACAAATAAAATCATGCAAAAAATTTTTTATATATAATTGTATTTATATTTATAAATACAACATCATGTTTTGTATAAATATATATATAATTATAGAAATTTATAAATTGTGCACGCGCATACACATAAATTATATATACATATAAATTACAATTCCACATTTAAAAGTTCACATTTCTAATTTCTCAACTAAAAAGATATGAGTTAATGGCAAACGATAACGCAATGTTTTTTCTCCCTCTCTTTAAAACAAATGTTGCCACGATAACGGGCAGTTGTTTCAATATGAAATATGTACATACATATGTTTTTTAAATTAAATGTTAAATAACCAACGAAATATCATTAAACGTCCCAACAGACACGGAGAGTCGGATTTTTTTTTTTTTTTTTTTTTTTTTTTTTTTTTTTTTTTTTTTTTTTTCCTTTCGCTGGCAAATTATGTGCATTCGAGCCTTCGAAAGAGCATTTTTAAGAAAACTCAGCACCAAGTCTGTGCAAAATTTCCGCTATTTGAACGTTTTCATTAACCAAAAAGCGAATAACTATACGTTGCACAACAAAAATACGAATACTGCTCGTTTTGACAAACACTAACTTCGAGGATTCACTAACTAACTATATAGAGCTCTCTGTTGTAGAGATATTCCTTTTCTACTTTATCAATAATTCTATTTAGATCTACATTTAATTTTAAACATGCTATAGATAAATTTCGGTTTATATGTTTAAACTGATCTTGCCCACATACATAGAGAAAAGTGCTTTATAGAGAATTAGATAAAATTATTCTTTAGGTAAAATTTATATATATATACATACTTTCTCGTGCACACTTTCTCGACAAAGAATAATTACGAAGACAAGACTCTTTGGGTTAAATCGAAACGATTGTGCAAACACGGTAGAAAACTATTCGACAATATATCTTTGTACTGTCGTAAATCTCATCGTCTGAATATCAAATACGGTATACGTAGATATGTATATTGGCAAGATCGCAGAACGTAAGGGGATGTCAGGGAATGCTAATAATATTTGCATTTTATGAGAATTCTAGCATGTTGAGCCAGGGCACAAAAGTGTCGCCGAGATGTTTCCATAAATGTGTGTATCGACGCTATTTCAGAGATTTCATCGTTGATTCATATATCCTACATCGCTGCAAATAATTTTCGCTGCAAGATTTTTCCGATCAATTGTCAAATGTTTGTATCCATGCTTTTCATAATTTTAACAAGATACAATTAATATAAATATACTCATATTTTGTAATATAATTATAAAATATTATCATATCGTGCGTAAATAAAAAATGCACGCTCTTCGCGTAACTTATTGCTCTCTTCTTAACGGGCTTCCAATTTTGCAGTAACGTAATTCTGAGATGAAGGTTCTACAGCGTGTACCGATAAAAT
>NW_021848537.1:1335356-1338352 GCF_003651465.1 Formica exsecta
TTTTTTTTTACCATATTCGGTGCTGCAAAAATTCCGCAATCGAACGGAGAGGCAAGTAAAACATCGGAACGAACCGGAAATCGACACGCGGCCGCCGATTAGGGCGATCGAGCGGAATTCTCAAGTAGCGAGTAATCGGAAATACCTGAGCTGCGTCGCTGAAATTCAGTCCAAGATTGCAGTGGGCACCCCTCCCCCCCCCCTCCTTCTCTCCCTCCATTAGCGCTGATTCAGCGCGATAGCGAATAGTAGCTGCCGGAGTTGTGTCAGACTGATCCGAATGAATTTATCAATGAGAACCTGGCGAGACGAGAGGATGTTGCGTGTTTTTCTCATTCTCTTCGCGTTCAAAAATTTTCATCCCGCTAATTCCGAACAATGACTTAAGGGGAAGATCTCGAATCTGGGTCTATGTTTAATCAATTACTTGAGATTTAATTTCGAACCCCTTGACTCTCTACAATCCTTATCCCTTTCGAGTGATCCTGCTGACGCACAAAATACGTCATTGAATATTCATTTTCAGTTAATTTCTCCGAGGTAAGAATTTAGTTGACATTTAATATTGGATATCAAACAAAAAAATCTGCAATAGTATAAAAGTCTCAAATTGACTGAGGGGTGGGGGGGGGGGATTTCTGTTATTCCTAATATAATCAAAATTAATAATCAACAATCTTGTGTGAAACAGATAGAATAGTGAGGAGCGTTTTTTTTTTATTTTTGAAAAATACTCGCGAGACTGAGTTTTTTGATTCGCCAAATAAAAAGTGGCGTTTCCCCAAAAATGTACGCGATGATTGCGACACGAAGTATGATTAACTGATGCGCCGCTTTCACCTGGGCGAGCATTATTGGATCAGGACGACTTCTTAACGCCCTACTTCGCCAAGTATTATATTGTGCAATACTTGCATTCCGTTGCAATTGCGGCCGCCGAAATATCGGCTGCAGTTGCAGGAAAGCGCATCGCACTGCACTCTGTGCGCGATAAACATGTTAATTTCGCGCGAGATCATCGTACTTTGCAAATTTAAACATAGGAAAAAAGCGTAAGTAAAGATTATAAATTTAATCTAGAAAATAATCGCACGTGAGAGAAATTATTCGGAAAATTAATTCTAAAGAATTACGTAAGATTATTATTTAAAGATTCTTAGAAAATACTTGTGTAAAAAAAAATTATTACAAGAGATGACAATATTTAAAATAAATCGAATTATATTTTATATCATGAACGAAAAATAGAAATCACAAAATTATGCGAATATTTTCAGGCTTTTTTAGAATTCAAAAATTGTTTGGGAATAAACGAGTTAAAAGATCGCGACAAATGAATGACAGTCGCGCGAACGTTAATTAAGCATGACGCCCCTCTCTTTGGCGCTAGTTCAGCACTTTTGTCCCCTGTGTAATTCCTCGCTTAATATCTCACAGACGAAATGTCTGTCCATTTCTACCGGACGGTTGTCTCCGACGCCTTGACGACGTGTCCTCGGGCGATCTTCCTGCGGAAAAAAAAGGGCGAAAAATTCTGTATGTCACCGGAACTTCTCCTAGGGCTTAGGAAATGGCTTTCATCTTCAATGGCTTCCTGCCTGCAGAGGGACAAAAAAGAAAGAAAGCTCTATTGCCCCTCCCCCTCTTCACTTTTGTTCGCGACGTACTCGAGACGCAGGCAAGTACAGCTGGATTAGAAAATGCGAAGGAAGAGAAGAAAAACGCGCGACTTTCGATATTAATATGCGTGCCAAATGCATTGTTCGAACGAAGGATTCATTCGTGATTACGAGCGTCAAGCGAACGGCGAGATAAGTGGTTCGACATTTTTTATCAACGATGAAAGATGAAGATTGATGAATGTAGACGCGATGGGATTTATACGAAAATGGAGTAAAAGCTTCCGAGAAAATTAATTCAGGAATGTCATGTAACTGTCTTCTATAAAATGCGTTGCCAAAATTATTTTATTAGAAATATTATATGGGAAAAATTATTATAATTCTATATAAATGTAATATAAAACTGAATAAATTTATAGCAAAAATCGTAACAATTCTTTACGTTTTTAATCGTTGTATAACGATTCTCGATACATTTTTTTTTCTATAACAGATATTGCATATATTGTCATTATGTAAATTAAACATTAATAGAGCAATAGATATTATATTTTATTATAATAGTGTCACACACGAATTTTACAATATTAAAATTTTAATATTTAAAATACGGATTTCTATGGAAAAATAATTATATTATATAAAAAAATATATTGCATTGATCAATTTTTTATTTACAAAAACATAAAAGTTTTTATGTGCTTTACTAAGAAATTTATGTACGAACATATTTGCTTCTTCAGTTTGTCTGATGCTAATGACTTTTTTTTCTGATTCTTTTATTTTTCACCGTCATTTTGACTATATCAGCATGACATGCCGTTAATGCAGGACCTTGCGAATTTTTCTTCCCTGACCATCTGATCCTTTGGTCGGATACCCTTGTGTGTAGAACATAGAAATGCATGTACAGAGTTATCCGAAATCAACGGGTGTCCTTTTTATTCTTCTGATGTCTTTTTTTCTTGACAAGGACTTGTAATTTGCATTTGTAACTTTCAAGTAATAAATCATTGAAAACAAGAGACTTCTGGCGAACTTCGGGGATATATTTCAAAAGAAACAGATGACAAAATCATATTCTCAAACGAATTATATTGTAAAATTTTGTTCTCTTAGCTTAAATATAAAGAAATATACGACATTAAGAATTTTCATTAATGAATAATTCGCGCTAAAAACGTATAGCGATAAAAAAGGACACTCGGTTTTTCCGGGACACCCGATATACGGCGCGTACGTGCGTACAACGGCGTCGGGGCTACGAACACACGCGCACACATGTGCCCGCGTTCCCGTGTCCCTACGTTCATTCATTCAAACACACATCGACCTCGTTGTACGGCATAGCTAGAACGGGGGGGGGGGGGGGGG
>NW_021848537.1:1338494-1352881 GCF_003651465.1 Formica exsecta
AAGGGGAGCGAGAGGGGGTGACGCGACAACGCGCTGTCTGAAAGAAGGGGGAGGGGAACCGAGAGTCGGAAAGATTAGCGAAGGGAGCAAAGAGACAGGGGGATCTCTCGACCGAGAAAGAGAGGAACCAGCGAGAGAAAGAGGGGATCCTGCATTGCACCGATTCTCCCCCCGTTATTTTTCTCGACTGGATGCAGAACGTCGTTCGTTTTTTCGCGAACGGATTTATAGACGAGTGGCTTGTATAGTAGCACAAATATGTCACGAAGCTGTATCGATCATTTGATGACCGATGACCCAGAGTATAAAATACTCAATGATATTGTTTATAACGCTATTAATCTTTTTTGTTTCTGTCATTACCATTTTATTATTATTATTATTTGTATATTGATTAATTAATAGGACATTAATAAACATAATAAATATAAGCATTTATATTAATAATAACATATAATTTGGTTATTAATGCACGTTATTGCTTCTCATTTGTTTTCTATTCAAATCGGCCCTTCTCTTCTATACACACACGATATATTATATACAGTTTTCAATTTAATATATCCATGCGCTCGCTTTCTTTGTGTATGTTGTACGAATATCCATTTAAAAGGCAAAATGTGTTACATAAAATGTATTACGCGAAAAAGATACTCATAAAATCTCATCGCATTTCTAAATAGATTCTTCCATTTTTTTATTTTTTATTTCAAATCGTAACTGAAAAATTATACCACGCGAAAAAAACAATCCAAAAACAGGTTGTTCCATACAAAAATAATAAAAAAAAAAAAAACATACATATAATTTTTTAAATTATGTTTTTTTAATACAAAAAAAAAAACATTTAATTATCTACTTTTTTATTATATACATAATCCCATTTTTATATTTACTTAAACTTTTTATCATTATTCTGTTTTTCTTTTATTTACTGTTGCATTTAATCTTGTACTCCTTTTTTTTTTGGAAACTATGGAAGACGCTTCATGCACTCAACAACAATTAAGTAATCGTATATATAAGATTATTGTGTAAGTATGTTGTACGAATATCCATTTAAAAGGCAAAATGTGTTACATAAAATGTATTACGCGAAAAAGATACTCATAAAATCTCATCGCATTTCAATCGTAAAAACGACTCAAATCCAAATCCACGTGGCAGTAGATTTAATATTCTGTTACTGAAATTTTTAATACAAAAAAAAAAACATTTAATTATCTACTTTTTTATTATATACATAATCCCATTTTTATATTTACTTAAACTTTTTATCATTATTCTGTTTTTCTTTTATTTACTGTTGCATTTAATCTTGTACTCCTTTTTTTTTTGGAAACTATGGAAGACGCTTCATGCACTCAACAACAATTAAGTAATCGTATATATAAGATTATTGTGTAAATTTTGTTGAGCATCGCGATGCACGCGTCGCAGTCACGTTCGTTCCATTTTCAGACAACGAAAGAGAAAGCAAGAACGAAAGAGAGAGAGAGAGAGAAAGAAAGAGAAAGAAAAGATCAGAAAAAGCGGGAGCAGCTTTTCAACAATGCGGCGCGGAATGGAAAACGAGGTTGCGGACGGAGTTCTCATTCCCTCGTGATACCCATCGCGCGTTCTCTTGCTCTTTCTCTCCTCCTCCTCCTCCTCTACCTCCTCCTTCCCTCCTCGAGACCTCTTCTCCCCGTGGTATTCTTCGTCACCCTTTACTCGCGTACTTGAATCCAAATCCACGTGGCAGTAGATTTAATATTCTGTTACTGAAATTGTTAGACCCTATATATCGATCGAATTTACACATGAAATTTTTTTCATCTTATATATATATATATATATTTTTTTTAAATAGAGTAAAACCGCACGTCTTTTCATCATCTCTTAATCCTTTAGCTACTCTTTCCTATGAACGCTGAACTATTTTTTTGGAAACTATGGAAGACGCTTCATGCACTCAACAACAATTAAGTAATCGTATATATAAGATTATTGTGTAAATTTTGTTGAGCATCGCGATGCACGCGTCGCAGTCACGTTCGTTCCATTTTCAGACAACGAAAGAGAAAGCAAGAACGAAAGAGAGAGAGAGAGAGAAAGAAAGAGAAAGAAAAGATCAGAAAAAGCGGGAGCAGCTTTTCAACAATGCGGCGCGGAATGGAAAACGAGGTTGCGGACGGAGTTCTCATTCCCTCGTGATACCCATCGCGCGTTCTCTTGCTCTTTCTCTCCTCCTCCTCCTCCTCTACCTCCTCCTTCCCTCCTCGAGACCTCTTCTCCCCGTGGTATTCTTCGTCACCCTTTACTCGCGTACTTGCTGCGCACGCGTACGCTTACGATGCACTCTGGTCCCTTTTCCCAGCTTTCCCCCTCGCAAGAGAACGCCGCCCGCTCGTATCAGCGAAAGCTTCACGCGAAGATATTGCAAGGAAAAAGACCTCTCTTCCCCGTGTATGCTTAATATATTTTTCATTAGATAAATATGAATTTTTTTTTAAGTGAGGATGTTAAAAGACAGCTTGAGTTTACAATAGATCTTCATAAGCTCGAAAGCTAGATGTGAATTTCGTAAGGAAGAAAATCTTATTTTTTTTAGTGTAATTTTAGATGTGAGATTTGAGTCAATAATCTTTTATTTTAAGATAAGAAAGTTCATTGAAATGGCACGCTTAAAGTAAAATAAGACTTCGCGTAAAATAGTAAGAAAATCCTGGTATTAAGATTTTTCCCCATTTTTTCGGATGCTTTTTTTACAAAAACAAATTTAAATAAAATAAATCTCGTTAACGTGAAAAGCTTTCAATTTTTTTGTTCCTTCCAATTTAAATTTCGAAAGTCTTGAAATCGAGGAGTCCCAAACGCAAAATTCAAACAAACATTTGGATTGAATCAATGCTGGGATTTAAATACCGAAAAGGAAGTTGGCGTCAATTTTACGTTAAAGGGGAGATGTGTCGAAACCGTACAACGCCCCCCTCGACGTGGGTAGACGTCGACGTCGACGCCGCGACGCTGCTGTCGAGGAACGCGATGAGAATGAGAGAAAGAGAGAGAGAGAGAGGGAGAGAGAAGAGAACCGGACTTCGACAGTGCCAGCATCGATCGCGAGATAGTTCTTGGAACGATTGATTGATGGTACCCTTCGTGCATGCCGTGCGAACTCAATCGCGCCAGGAAGAAATCTTGGATGAAAAACCTCTTCCCGACATTTTTCCTGCGCAAAGAAGCGATTTTACCGATAATTATAAGATGGATCCATTCGGAATCTAGCACAAGTCGCACAAAAATTTCCCCAGATAAGTCTATATATATATGCTACTAAATCTTCTGGGGCAATAATTCTTTTTCCAGCAAAATATTAATTAATTCTGAAAATTAATTAATTATTGGACCGAAACATTTGTGTATCTACTCTTTTCGATAATATATATATTTATTACAAATATTTACGTACTTATAACAACATTTAGGCTCTAACTGAATTTTCTCTTCTCGATAAGTTAATTAATATGTCTCGATTCTCTCTCTGTTAATTGTGCGTCTATTATGGCAAATTTAATTTTGCCAGCGATGATAATAGAAACTAAAGAAAAACATTAATGCCACCTGCGTCCGGAAAAATATTTACCTGATGTTTGCGTATTCTCAACGCACTGATATTTTCACGCGTAATGATAAAAAAATCGCATGTAAAAAAATGTTAATGTTGCGATCATTTCTCGGCTGTATTTTCAATGCGGTGATTTTTCGCAGGCATCACAATTTGCACGAAAATTTATGGAAAAGAGCGAATAATCGTGAAACGCGCACGAATTTCACGGAACCGCGACCGAGGATTTTCGAGTTGCACCCCCTCCCCCTACCCCTCCCGGACTTCCCGCCTTTACCTATGTAACGGACAGCTCGAAACGGAACAGATTGCTCTTATCAAGCAAGCTCTCGCGCGCTACATCGATCACCGATATAATGCGTGTCGATGTTTTTTTTTTTTTTCTTTTTCGAGTTTCGACTCGACTAGTCTCTCCGATCGAGAAGAACCGGGATTTTCCCGTGTTTTTCCGCGCAATTCGCCCAGCAATCCTGGAACACGCAATCCGAATCCGTTACACGTCCTTCGCGCTGCCAATTAATCCACGTGCATTTCGTCCTAATGAAAAGTTGATAAGAGAAAAGAAAAAAGAAAGATTTAGAAATAGTGTACTTCTTACAACTTATCTATAAATAGTGTGCTTTACAACTTTTAAGAGCACACAAAGTTCAAAATGACAAGATATTTTTTAACACACACACACACACACACATAAATTAAGATTCCTTGACAAAAAGAAAAGTAGCTATATAATTAAATTTTTATTATATTTATAAATTTAATACGTGTTTCAATGAAAATATTATAATTAAGATAATGCCTTTACTTTTTAGTAGAACAAAGGGGAAGGAGGGGAGGGAGAGTGAGAAAGTTGACGAAGGAAAGATTTGAAAAGAAAATTACCACAACCAATTACCCTTATTTTCTACACAGTCTATAGTCTCTATGTATCTAGCACAGCGAAGATAGACATGCACCCCGTACTGTCATCGATTAATGAGATCGGGTGTGCTTCGAGGAAAATTTTTATTAAAGATATCTATTCATTGTATAAAACCTAGTGTTGAGAAATGCAATAAACATTAAGAGATAATGCGAATGAAGCATCCTCTCCATTCACCAGCTTTAAATCAGATTTAAGATTTAATTTCTATTATTATTATTTTTTCTTTTTTTGAAATTTTGAGAGAGAGAGAGAGAGAGAATGTCTACAAAATATATTATTTAAAGAAAGATGTTTGTCTTTTAAAAAAAGTCAATTTTAATTTTTTTTTTTCTCTACGCGACGTTGTCACGAGAATTTAACGATTACACGAAGAAAAAAAATCGTACGAAGAAAAATACTGAAAGAGTGATTACAATGGTATACATATATCTGGCCTTCCTCGGCCATTTAAGATTTTTCGCTGTCGACGAATCGCGAGATAACGACGCGATTACGCGAGTTTACATGCGGACTATTTCGCAAATGAGATCTAAGTATATAAGAAGTCGGGGGATAAATTATATGGTAGGATATGGCGGTCTTTCGTGAATATTGCATCCTTTTGCCCTTCTTCGCTCCCTTATCATCATGTGTAATTACGCAATTGTATTTACATACGTGCGTCCCGCCGTCATTATCGCCCCGGCGAGATCTTTATTTTGCATTCGAGCACTCATTTTCGCGCACTCGTTAAGAAACAATCGGCCATGGCACGAAAACCGGAGAAATACGAATTTCTAATGTATATCGTAACGCGTGCGACTTAATTATTGTTGACTGCAATGAGAAAAAAATATAATAAAGGAGCGAAAGCGCTTCTGTCTATGAAACAAACCCGGGAAAAATGCAAGATGACCCAGAATTACCGAGTGGTCTTTCATGCATTCTACAGGATACAAAAAGTCAATTTTTAATTTTAAGACAAGTTTCAAATATGTAAATATATAATTTGGAAATACATATTAAAGTTTCGAAGAAAATATTGAGAGTAAAATAAAAATAATTTTAACTTTCTTTTTAATTTTTTTTTCGCAAATTGAGGATTTTTAAAAAATCTTTAATGCATATAGTTTTCATGAAAAATTCTCAGGAAATAATAAAAATTGACGAGTTAATAAAAATTTAATTTGGAGCTTAATGTTTTCACCGAGACGTCGATATGAATTTAATTAAAAATTCTCGACCAGATGATTTTGTCGTGAAATTTTCGTGGAAAGATCGGTAGAAAAAAATCTTCGTCGTTTCGGAGGACCAGATGAGCAGCAAAATAATGATTTTTGTTCGCGAAAAGACGCGCAATATAAAAATTCTCGTTTCTAAAAAAAAAAAAAAAACTAATATATACTGGATATACTATTACGGTATAAACTCGTTGCCCTCATTTTTTATTGCAGGCAATCGCATGTAGATCGTCGAGAAATGAAATGAAAACTCAGATCCGGAACGGATTCTGTTGAACCGAATGAAAATCGATAGTCCAAAATGGATTATTAAATGTGATTTAAAAAATGCTTCGATTCTCGAAACGAGCTGTCAAATATACTGCGAATATTATTAACTTTCGGAATGGATTATTAAAATGCAGTAAAATCGCCGCGATCAAGACTATCGGATAAAATGAAAAAAAAATCGATTGTTAAATTCCATAAAAACTACCGAAAAAGCAAGGATCGTTAAACACTAGCGTGGGCATTATTGACTCAAAGCAAATTATCGGATGCAATATAATAAAAAGATCTAAAACGGATTGTCGATGAAAATTATATACAGATAGATATCTTTAGTGTATTCCCCGTTTCTTCTCCAAAAAATCTATACTTTCTTTTTTTTTTGTAACACACATTTTATATTATTTTTAAATATATGAGGCTGTCAAATCTCGCATAAATAAACTTAATAAATTATATGCAAATTAAAATATCAATATCTTCTATTTATATTTTAATATGAAGGAATGCACTTATTACTTAAATGAATGAGTGCAAGCGTTGATAATTTTAAATGCGAGCATAATGAATAATTTAAAATTACTAATGCCAAGTGGATATTCGACATAATTAATGATTCAACTATTTCACAAAGCAAACCGCGACATTGTAAAAGATGTATATTATAAATAAGATCATCTCGTGTGTTATTTATTCGTGTAATTAATATCTTTTCGGATGTAATACAACATTTTTGCGTTACAGCTTTACGCGGTTACCGAACCGCGTCGATTAGTGACAATTTTTCTTCCCATTTTTCTCCCCCCTTGCCTCGAAAAGGCGGGGATATAAACGAGGATTGCCTATTCTGTTCTTGCTCCTCGCATGTCCCTTTCCGTTTCCGCTTCCGGTATATCCGTGCGCGATTGTTAATATACCGAGCCGTTTTATCAATTCACGGGAATTGTCACTGCCCGCTTCGTCCGCGTTTGTATGCGCTTTTATAATCCCTACATATATCCTGTGATCTCTCGCTGTAACGATGAAATGAATCTTTAAACATTGTACGCTCGCGCGAGTATTGACCCGCGAAAATTATAGTATTTGCACAGCAATTTGCAAAATTATTAGTAATAACAAAAGAAATCACGAAATTAATATTTATAAAATATATGTATATAAATATACATATGTATAATGCAAATAAAATTGATCTTGGGATTATTTTTTATCTGCAATATAATATAATATAAACAAACCAATAAAAGAATAAGCCACGCTATATATCACGAAATTATCACGCTTATCATAAGTCATAAATACGATTTGGTTTAATTACTCGAAAAATTTGCGAAATTGCAACCATCTCGCAAAAACTAACTTTCGAGGTACCGTGTATGTTTGTAAATTAACGCATTATAATCGCAAATTCTACAGAGTGTACCTGCTAATGTACATTTGCTCAAACGATAACCGGAATGGGATTTGTTATTTTTCCACCGGTATAGCGAGCGATGTTCATTTTCGCTGCCAGCAATCAAGTACTCTCATTAATAAAGCATTTAGGGGCATAAATTAATTATCGTTTCTCTACGTGCTTCCTGCTACCTCTCACTCCATTTTCCCGTTTCTATTGCCTCTCCCCGCGGAATACGATTTTATTCGTCCTGTCCGTGCCGACAACTCGCTCGATTATCTCCGAAAATCGATCGCTCCATTTTCGTTTTCAAAATCGATAGTTTCTCCTTTTCCCGAGAACGATGTCGCTCTATCATTTTGATTATTTTCGCGATCCCTTTTTCTATCTAGCAATCGAATTATCTCGAGCAAAACGATTCCCAAAACGACCTTTCTCTCTCAATGAACGCTAATTTTCGTAGCCAGCCTGGAAAATCCGCGGTAAATCGAGAAGCGTGATAAAGAAGCGACCAGGCGAGAAATTAATTGAGTACGAAATGGACGCACGAACGTGTTAAGTGGCAAATTAAAAGGATTTCTCTGCCGATGAGAGAAATATATTATTATACGAGAGATACGTCAATAACTAATTAAGGATTATAGGATTCAAATCAATTTAAAGCTTTGCGCGGAGGACAAATAAAGAATTGCGATAAATGGATAAAGAAAAAATTATAACTGACCAATACTTTTAATTTATTTAACATGGTATTAAAAAAGTGGCTTGTCGATTTTGAATTTGAAAATCAATCTATGTAGGAAATAGATTATATATGCTTCTCTCTCGATATGACATATCTTTAAGACGTGCAAACTTATGATTCATCCTTAACATTAAATTGATAAGAGATTGCGACTCATATATAAATAGATAGATAAAAAACAAAGAATCTTTTTTTTATCATTTTTTCCTAAAAAAAATATATATTCCTTGAATTGAAATTTTTAATTTCCTGCTTTCAGAAAACATCATCCACTGCTCGGGAGCAAGAGACACAAATCGGCTGGTATGTCAAATAATCAGCTGGTTGACTCCTGTCTGTAAGTGTCTTTCTCTATGTTAAGTAAACTGATGGTAGATCGCGACAAATTTTTCACACGCTTCCTCGATAAAAGATTAATGTTATCGTATATCATATCTCATCTCATAGTGTTGTCCGATCCATAAAGGCATTCATCGATCGCAATAATTTTCTCCACAACTATCATATTTTTAAAAAATTCGGGTACTTTATGCTCTATCTCTCTCTCTCTCTAAATCTCTTAGATAATTTGTTCCTCATTTTACTGTAAATTTCGCGTAATTCGCAGAGTATTTTCTACAGTAAACTCCAATTTTACCCTCTGACGACTTTGACGTCAACTTTCCTTTGCGATAATTCAGACATAATTACGAAGTTGCTTAACATGGGAGATTAAAAAGCTTTTGGCGCAATAAGCTTCGAGACTAGAGAAAATAAAGCCTCATTCTCCATGGATTTCCGGTAAAACTTTAACAGAATCTTAATTCGAAAGACTCTCTTAACGGAAATATTTAATGCTGAAAATTGAAAAGTTTCGATTACGATGACGTGTCGAAAAAGACAGTTACAATGACATTAAATCGCAAGTGACGATAAGAACGAATCAGTTTTATTAATTGTGCGACTAATCAACATTAGGCTGGTGAATCGCCGGATCGAGCAGAGACAGGAGCACAACATAACTCGCACTGAGATCACGCAGAGGTGACTAACATGCATTAATCACGCGGTTACTCATGCTGAAACTGAGCGTACGATTAATTTCATCAGATTAATTACTATAAAATAAATTTTCCCAAATTGATTTATTCCACGTAAATGTAGATTATAATTTACACATTACATGTATCACGTACAAATGTATAATTTTGTTAAATTAATTCTCACATAATAAAAATTTTCTATGAAATTTTCAATTTCATGATGATGAAACTGTTAATATATTATCACTGATGATCATTCCGCAACGTGCAATAATGCGATTTTATCGCGTGCATAAACCGTTACGGACAACGCGTTCTAAATTGCGGTCCTAATTAGTACTAATTGACTCAACATTGTCGTGTAATTTCTAATAACCCACTAAAACCATAAGACGTAACGTGACGCTTTCAGAGTGAGTAACTTCGCCATCATCATCGACGCATGTTTGCACAGTCATTAGCATGCCGGGATGACGCGACAGCGAGAAGGATGCTTAGTGCAATTAGTAGCATTCTCCTCGAGATCATTATCGCGCCTAGTTGATATATGTGTCGTTTTGTTTCGCTTTGTATAATTTGCTTTTTGCTATGTATCAATCACGAAATGTCCCTCCTATATGCTTGTTATTTTTCCATCATTATATTACTTCCGTGTAGTTTATGTATAATTTAGAATCGATTTTTCCTTAACGAGAAATCTCAAGAAGTCTCAAGAAGTCTCAATAGTTTTGAAAAGAGAATAAGCATAGAAAAAAATTTTTATTCTTCATACATTTAATTAAAATTAATATTTATTTAGAAGGAATTTTAAAAAAGTGATTTTTTTTTCGTTAACGAAAAATCAATCTCGAATCGATCAAAGAATTATGATTGTAAAATTCCATGTTTCGTTCAACCTGTATATATCGCGTGTGCTGTTTTAATATCACTAGTTTTTATTTCAGATATTAATAAAATATTGCTATATGAAATATTGCCACTATTGTTTTAGAAAATAATATCCCCTGTGTAAAATTTGTGCAGCTTTGTGTAGTGTGTACTCGGTAAAATATCTTTTTTTTTATGAAAGTATTTTTTTAATCTATATATAGCTATATTTTTAAGTCATGGATACTCGTTTTCAGACGCGTCCTACAGGAGAAAGCCCCCGACATGCCACAATACACGTAAGCATTCTACTCTGACCATAGTAATTTTCGATATCATGCAACGTTATGTACGCACTTCCGTCGATCCCTCATTTCTCTGATTTGTCTTCCGTAGCGGACAGGGCGACACGGATTACCATGGGAGTAACGGACAGGCGGACACCCACTCGTTGCACTCGTCTCATCTGTCCGTCCAGGAAGATCCGCTGCTCATTCGGACTCATAAGCAACAAACCTCTCAGCAAGTAAGATCGAATATCATTAAAAAAATTTTTTACGCAAATCGTGATTAAATTTGCATGTATTTTCAAAGATGCTTGAATCGCTTGTGTCGAGTTATACGCGAGTAATTTTTTTTTTTTATATTTAGACTTGTACATTTTTTTAATTATATTTAATTCAATGACCAATATATATCCGTTTTTAAAAAAATATACATTAATAAAGGCGGATTTATATTCGATTAATTTTATTCATGTATATCGATACGCGCGATACGAAAGCGGATAGGTATACACGGTGCGCTTTTCGTCCGGAAAAAATCCCGTTGAATAGAGGAGAGATTATATGACACGATGCGCTTCCTCAGGTGACGACTGTGACGAAAGTCGTGCGCGAAGTTTCCCACATGGAGCCGGATCCGGGCGCGGTCAGTTACATGTCGGTGCCGTTAATGTCGCAAGACTATCAGCACGCGGACCCGCGCTACCCCGCGGACCCGTACATGGTCAGTTTCGATCATTACGACCCGTACCTGGGCTATCCGCCGCAGCCAGGTTATCCGGGGCCCCATGGTATCTACATGCCGCGCTCGCATTCCCCGCACAGCCCTCATAGCCCGTCGGAGCACAGCCGTGCTTCCCCGCCACACGGTATGTAACCGCAAATCCATATACATATTTACTTCGTAAATCCATTCTTGCTGCCATTTTCCTCCCCTCTTCAGATATCGTACAATGTTAAGCGTAATTATATGCTCTTTTATGAGTTTATTTATAAGGAGAATAAGCAATCAAGCTTTCTTTTTTTTAAATTTGTTGATGTCGATGAATATTCATAAGTTGATTTCAAATACAGAATATTCAGAATATTTATTTAAATAGTGTTTTGTTTAAAAATAAAATATTACTAAAAAATTTTTTTTCCATACGAGAATAATAACAAAGAGAAAAAGAAATATTTATTTAAAGTTCAGTGGTTACAATTATTAATTGAAACAATAATTTTTAAAGAGATATCAGAAATTTTTATTTTAAATGTATGTGATAATTCTTGTATATTATTTCAAATATATTACAATATTTTTATATTTTTATATAATAATCGTCTCATGCCAATTTGCAAAAATAATTAACTTAATTTAATGAAAGAGAAACAAAAACAAATCAAAGAAATAAATATATGTAAAAAAAATAAAAATTTGTAAAAATAAGACTTTTTCAATATTCTTATAATGGGAGAAATAATTACTCGCAATCGGTGATTTTTATATAATAAATATTCAACGACAAATACATATTTGAGATATTTATTTAATTCTAAATATTAATTTTAAATATTAATTTTAAATATTAGTAGAAGTATTAGTAGTATATAAATAATAAATCAATGTATATTAAAGAAAATTCTCTCGACTTTGCTTATAAAATTACAAAACCCGTATCTCATACTTTATGTATCTAAAATAGTAACATAATATAAATGATGGTTTTTCTTTCCGCAGAATATATGCGCAAGGGTGCGCCCTATGTGGAGGGTAGCTATAATGATATCGACCCCGGCTTAAACCCCGCTTTACAGGACCATTATCGCATTACTCCGAGTCCAGGTGGTCCTGGAGATCAGTATGGTACGTAGGAATTGCAACAAGTGCGATCGAAAATTTTCCATGGAGATGACCAACAAATTAAATTCTAACATGATCGCGATTAGATTCACGTGATAAAAAACCGTACGTCACGTATAAAATCGTACGAGAAAACATTCCTCGTCGTTGCATTTCGTCATAAGATATCGCATAATTCACTTTGATTATCTCTCACTGATCTGACTGTCTATTCTTTGTTATTTTATGGTAATTCTAGATCGAATCAGCAAAGATGATTCTGGTGAATCAACATCCTTACGGCGGAGTTACATCCACTATTTATTCAACTTGTCTCTCTTTCTCTATTTCTTTATTACATCTCTTAAACGTATTTCGTTAAATATTGAAATACGGATTAATGATATATATATATATATCCTCCCCGAGTCTTCATTAATAAATGTAATATGACTTATATAGATATATATAGATATATAAAGTTATCCATGTTTCATTAAATCCGTGATTAATTTAGCGTTCCTATTTTTCACGATTGTTACGTAAAGTCTGACGGATATCGTGTAAAATCGTTTAATCTATCATATAATACATTATCTTTTAATTCCTACTCATGTGTGACATCGTTTCAATTATGTGTCTCTTTTCAAATTTAAATAAAAGAGAAATTATATAAGGTAATAAAAGGTAATATATTCTCATAATATACATATATCCATATCATTAAAACATAGTTAATAATCATTATAAATAATTAAATAATTATAAAAGATAATATATAAATAAGAATAATAAAATAAAAAAGAGAAAGAGAGACAATTCAAAGTTAATAATTAATAATATTTATGATATATATTTCTTAAAGCAAAGATATATTTCTTACAACTCTATAATCTCTTCACATAATACGAAATGTAAAGATAAGCAGTTATGAATATAACATACATGAATTATGCGTCTCCGAGACCGCAATCGAACGGACGACTCCGATAGAGAGAACGACGTTAAAATCAGATAACGAAGCTATATAATCGATTGCATGACGTGTATTCTATTTTAGACGAAAGCAAAGTGGCCTATGGATACGTGTCACCGTCGCCGTACGGGCCCGTGGGGTACGGGCCCGCCGTGGGGGTCGGACCGGTACCGAGCGACGTGCCCGGTTACGAGGAGGGCCACCCGGGGGTGCCCCTCACGTCAGGCGTGCCACCCGGCATCTTCGAGGACGAGGTGCATCTGCAACGGCTGCAATCGCGTCATCCGGTGGTGCCCGGCATGGCGAGCCCCCTCGACGACGATCAAAAGTCCATGCGCTGGCGGGATCCGAACCTATCCGAGGTGATCGGCTTCCTCAGCAATCCCAACAGTATAATCAAGGCGAACGCGGCCGCCTATCTCCAACACCTGTGCTACATGGACGACCCGAACAAGCAGAAGACGCGCAGCCTGGGCGGGATACCGCCTCTGGTACAGCTGCTGGATCACGACACCCTGGACGTTTACAGAAACGCCTGCGGCGCCCTTAGAAACCTATCGTACGGTCGCCAGAATGACGAGAACAAGCGCGCCATCAAGAACGCCGGTGGCGTACCGGCTCTTATCAATCTCCTGCGAAGAACGTCCGACGCGGATATCAAGGAACTGGTCACGGGGGTACTGTGGAATCTCTCCTCGTGCGAAGTGAGTGATTCTTTTTTTAGTACGAAAAAATTAGAAAAATAAGGAGCATTTCCTGTTCTATTATTATTCGTATCTACAACGTCGATAAACTAAATTTTACTAATTCAGACTTGAAAAAGAGAGAGAGATTATTTAATTCTTTAATTATACAGGGTGGTCCATTTTAAAAGAGCCAGTCAAATATCTCGAAAAATATGGAAGATACGGAAAAACGTTTCAGACAAAAGTTGTTTGGTTCGAAGGGGGACATAAGATGGTGCCATTGATGTATTCTTGGATAGTCATTTGAAAGTCACATGAAGGTCACTTTCAATTTCTTAAATGGAAACCCCCATTTTTCATTGCATATTCTTACAACTTATGTCGAGAGCTTTCCAAAACACTATAATAAAATATATTTTCACTAAGTACTTTTTGAGTTATTTTATATTTTAATCTGACATATTTCGATATAAAAATTAAAATATCTCGTAAAATATTTAGTTTTCGATAATCTTACCGTAACGCTTTTATATACAGAATAATGAGACAAATCAATTAGCATAAAAAAAA
>NW_021848537.1:1354221-1384894 GCF_003651465.1 Formica exsecta
GTAATGAAAAATGGGGGTTTCCATTTAAGAAATTGAAAGTGACCTTCATGTGACTTTCAAATGACTATCCAAGAATACATCAATGGCACCATCTTATGTCCCCCTTCGAACCAAACAACTTTTGTCTGAAACGTTTTTCCGTATCTTCCATATTTTTCGAGATATTTGACTGGCTCTTTTAAAATAGACCACCCTGTACATTCTAACTACATTGAGGTATTTTTATTGAAAAAGGGAATCGCATTAATTTGGATGCGCAATTGCAGGATCTGAAGAGGTCGATCATCGACGATGGTGTTACAATGGTGGTGAACAACATAATAATACCTCATAGCGGCTGGGACCCGAGCTCGTCGAGCGGCGAGACCTGCTGGTCTACGGTGTTCAGGAACGCGTCGGGCGTCCTGAGGAACGTCTCCAGCGCCGGTGAATACGCGCGTAAGAATCTACGGGAATGCGACGGTCTGGTGGACGCATTGCTCTACGTGGTACGTTCGGCGATCGAGAAATCTAACATCGGTAACAAGATCGTCGAGAACTGCGTGTGCATCTTGAGGAACCTGAGTTACCGCTGTCAGGAAGTGGAGGACCCCAATTACGACAAACACCCGATACAGTCGACGGTACAGAACAGGGTCACCGCACCCGCGAAAGGTGAGATCGGGAGGAAGATTTTAATCTATTACGTAGCCCAAAATCAGTTTTGGACATCCTATGAAAGGTTCGAGATACACAACAAATGTCTAAATTTTCTTTTTAAAAATTTGGAAAATTAATTTGAATTTTTAATTAGATTAAAGTTCATGTGAATTCAATCTAATTAAAAATTAATTAATTAAAATTAAAAATATATTAGTAAAATTCTTGTACAATTCTCACAGCGGTTTAAATTCATTCAATTAGTTTTATTTTCACTTTTATTTCTTTCTGGAAAATTAATCGATAATTATATTACCATATAAAAAATGTAGAAAAATTATTATGTACGCGAGATGTAAATTTAATTACAAAAGTCGGAAACTAGACAATGTGGTCTTATAAATCAATTAAATCAAGGCTAAATAAACACGCAATTAATACAATTAAGTTTTATTTTTTTCTCGAATTTTTGACGAATCGCGTTAAATCGCTTAATTATTCACCATATTGAAAGTGACACGTGTAATTACTGACAAATCTACTGCAATCGTGAAACTTGCATAGTCGATTGTGAACACATTACTTTAAATAAATTGCAGTGATAGGGAGAGGAAAAAATATCTCTCAAGAGAGCATCGCTTTTGGAACGAATATGTTTTTCCGCAACATGCACGAGTCTCCCTCGGTATGCATGTAGATGCAGATCATTGTATGTACGTGTATGTGTGTTGTGTAAAGACCGAGAGGAGGCAAATGATTCACCCCTTAAACCAACCATGAAATTAGATCGCAGGGGAACACGCAGCCTCTCTGCTGCGGACACTCTTTTCTAGCTATCGCGCGAAACTATCATATAAATATGTTGCTTTTAGATACAGTTTATCTTATGCTAAGTTTTATAATTATATTAGATTTAGACGAAATATATATAATTTTTCGAAATGTCATTAACGTGCACGTTTATAAAATTATTTTATAATTATGCAATTCTTTCTCTGTATTTTTTCAGATTTTTTTGCATTTAAAGCTCTAAAATACCCACAATTTCCACCTAAAATATTTATGTATGCAAAAGTCATTAAACATTTATAATTACTCTTTTAGATAATTATAACATAACTTCCGATGAAATTATAGTTAATCTTATCACACGCTCGTATTTCGCGAACACTCAGTCTAATATTTTATGATGCAGTAGTTGTAGATAGTTAGTTTATATAGCGTATTAAAATTTGATTAAAACTTTCGGATCGATTTACCGGAAGTTTTCAGGTGGCGCGTGGACGAAATTAACTCTGCAAACCGTAAATCACGTACTTAGAAAAGTTGTGATAGTAAAACGTTACAATCAAGAGTAGATAGTTTGCGTAGAGATAAATTTATGTTTCAGAGAGATATTTTTTACAATTAATTTATTATCACATTATCTTTTGATTTCTACCAATTAATTTGCATTTTACTATTTTAGAAACGGATAGATATATACAGTGTGTCCAGAAATATATATACACAAAGATAATCCTGTATTTTGTATATCTTTGTTTGTACTTTTTATTTTTACCTTTTTATTTTTTTGAAATAATAGTTCGATATATATGAATCCTATAGAAAAAGATTTTTTTTTTTTTTGTATTTAGTTTATGAATCTTATCAATTTTTTACGAATCCTAGTTCAGCATGGATTAAACTGTGTTTCAATCTTTTTAGCATACAGTTTATGTCAAGGTAAGCCCCCTCTTCCATCGATAATTAGTTTTCATTCAAAGGCATAATTGTTGCATGCTTTGCTTTGTTACATCGTTAGCTAAATCTATATTTTCCTGTAAATTTTTTTTAATTTTAATTTTGAAAGTCGTAATTATTATCTTATCAAGCAAATAATTTATATTTCTGCATACACTGTCTATTTTGCGCTAAAATTCAATGTAAAATTGACTGACAAATTAAACGAGCTTGTTGTAAAGTATGGCAGATAGTTTACAGTTTCATTTGTGATTTCTTTTATTAAGTAGATAAATAATTTATTTAATTTAGTAGGTTAGCTAGATAGAAATATAAAAATAGAATTTCAGCATTTTAGGAACACAAAAGTCGAACTTTTCTCAATATTGATCAATATTAATCAATATTGCTCTAATTATGTTGCAATATCGTAGAATAAGCAATAAAAAAAAATCTTGTCAAAAAACAAAAGCAAGATTCAATAATTAAATACAAATAAATATGACACAAACTCAGAAAGAAAAATCAATAAGATATATTCGACTCTCTCTCTCTTGATTTTATAATTTTTTTTATATATTCCCTTATAATATATTAATATAAATTTTCTGTCATTCTCTGCTTTAGGTGAAAATCTGGGTTGTTTCGGCGGTAGCAAGAAAAAGAAAGACGGTCAACCGGTCCAAAAGGAAACCACCACGTCACGTACGACAAATCCACGAACCGAACCAGTCAGAGGAATGGAATTGCTCTGGCAACCGGAAGTGGTTCAATCGTATCTTAGTCTTTTGCAAACATGCTCGAATCCGGAAACACTAGAAGCTGCAGCCGGGGCCTTGCAAAATCTCGCCGCCTGTTACTGGCAGCCGAGTATCGAAATTCGCGCGGCTGTTCGCAAAGAGAAAGGTCTCCCTATATTAGTGGAACTCTTAAGAATGGAGGTATGAATCACACTGTGTAGTAATATTGAAATATAATATATATTGTAGGGAGTAGATATAATTTTTAAAATACAATATATAATATATATATATATATACACAGGCATAAAATTTTAAATTGTAAATTACAAAAAATTTGGAAAATTAATTTGAATTTTTAATTAGATTAAAGTTCATGTGAATTCAATCTAATTAAAAATTAATTAATTAAAATTAAAAATATATTAGTAAAATTCTTGTACAATTCTCACAGCGGTTTAAATTCATTCAATTAGTTTTATTTTCACTTTTATTTCTTTCTGGAAAATTAATCGATAATTATATTACCATATAAAAAATGTAGAAAAATTATTATGTACGCGAGATGTAAATTTAATTACAAAAGTCGGAAACTAGACAATGTGGTCTTATAAATCAATTAAATCAAGGCTAAATAAACACGCAATTAATACAATTAAGTTTTATTTTTTTCTCGAATTTTTGACGAATCGCGTTAAATCGCTTAATTATTCACCATATTGAAAGTGACACGTGTAATTACTGACAAATCTACTGCAATCGTGAAACTTGCATAGTCGATTGTGAACACATTACTTTAAATAAATTGCAGTGATAGGGAGAGGAAAAAATATCTCTCAAGAGAGCATCGCTTTTGGAACGAATATGTTTTTCCGCAACATGCACGAGTCTCCCTCGGTATGCATGTAGATGCAGATCATTGTATGTACGTGTATGTGTGTTGTGTAAAGACCGAGAGGAGGCAAATGATTCACCCCTTAAACCAACCATGAAATTAGATCGCAGGGGAACACGCAGCCTCTCTGCTGCGGACACTCTTTTCTAGCTATCGCGCGAAACTATCATATAAATATGTTGCTTTTAGATACAGTTTATCTTATGCTAAGTTTTATAATTATATTAGATTTAGACGAAATATATATAATTTTTCGAAATGTCATTAACGTGCACGTTTATAAAATTATTTTATAATTATGCAATTCTTTCTCTGTATTTTTTCAGATTTTTTTGCATTTAAAGCTCTAAAATACCCACAATTTTCATCTAAAATATTTATGTATGCAAAAGTCATTAAACATTTATAATTACTCTTTTAGATAATTATAACATAACTTCCGATGAAATTATAGTTAATCTTATCACACGCTCGTATTTCGCGAACACTCAGTCTAATATTTTATGATGCAGTAGTTGTAGATAGTTAGTTTATATAGCGTATTAAAATTTGATTAAAACTTTCGGATCGATTTACCGGAAGTTTTCAGGTGGCGCGTGGACGAAATTAACTCTGCAAACCGTAAATCACGTACTTAGAAAAGTTGTGATAGTAAAACGTTACAATCAAGAGTAGATAGTTTGCGTAGAGATAAATTTATGTTTCAGAGAGATATTTTTTACAATTAATTTATTATCACATTATCTTTTGATTTCTACCAATTAATTTGCATTTTACTATTTTAGAAACGGATAGATATATACAGTGTGTCCAGAAATATATATACACAAAGATAATCCTGTATTTTGTATATCTTTGTTTGTACTTTTTATTTTTACCTTTTTATTTTTTTGAAATAATAGTTCGATATATATGAATCCTATAGAAAAAGATTTTTTTTTTTTTTGTATTTAGTTTATGAATCTTATCAATTTTTTACGAATCCTAGTTCAGCATGGATTAAACTGTGTTTCAATCTTTTTAGCATACAGTTTATGTCAAGGTAAGCCCCCTCTTCCATCGATAATTAGTTTTCATTCAAAGGCATAATTGTTGCATGCTTTGCTTTGTTACATCGTTAGCTAAATCTATATTTTCCTGTAAATTTTTTTTAATTTTAATTTTGAAAGTCGTAATTATTATCTTATCAAGCAAATAATTTATATTTCTGCATACACTGTCTATTTTGCGCTAAAATTCAATGTAAAATTGACTGACAAATTAAACGAGCTTGTTGTAAAGTATGGCAGATAGTTTACAGTTTCATTTGTGATTTCTTTTATTAAGTAGATAAATAATTTATTTAATTTAGTAGGTTAGCTAGATAGAAATATAAAAATAGAATTTCAGCATTTTAGGAACACAAAAGTCGAACTTTTCTCAATATTGATCAATATTAATCAATATTGCTCTAATTATGTTGCAATATCGTAGAATAAGCAATAAAAAAAAATCTTGTCAAAAAACAAAAGCAAGATTCAATAATTAAATACAAATAAATATGACACAAACTCAGAAAGAAAAATCAATAAGATATATTCGACTCTCTCTCTCTTGATTTTATAATTTTTTTTATATATTCCCTTATAATATATTAATATAAATTTTCTGTCATTCTCTGCTTTAGGTGAAAATCTGGGTTGTTTCGGCGGTAGCAAGAAAAAGAAAGACGGTCAACCGGTCCAAAAGGAAACCACCACGTCACGTACGACAAATCCACGAACCGAACCAGTCAGAGGAATGGAATTGCTCTGGCAACCGGAAGTGGTTCAATCGTATCTTAGTCTTTTGCAAACATGCTCGAATCCGGAAACACTAGAAGCTGCAGCCGGGGCCTTGCAAAATCTCGCCGCCTGTTACTGGCAGCCGAGTATCGAAATTCGCGCGGCTGTTCGCAAAGAGAAAGGTCTCCCTATATTAGTGGAACTCTTAAGAATGGAGGTATGAATCACACTGTGTAGTAATATTGAAATATAATATATATTGTAGGGAGTAGATATAATTTTTAAAATACAATATATAATATATATATATATACACAGGCATCAAATTTNATTCAATTATTATTTGTATCATATCGTATGTATTTTACTAAATTAATATCTACCACTTTATGTATAAAAATATTTTTATCAAAATTTCTGACATTTATTTCTTTACGTTTTAATTATATTCGTACTATATAAATATTGATAAAAATTATTGATAATAATTATTCAAAATATTTTGAGTTATATATTATGCCCCGTCTCCCAAAATAATTTTAAACTTGTCACTCATAAGCGATTTCTGTGGCCAGGTGGACCGAGTAGTATGCGCGGTCGCGACCGCGCTCAGGAATTTGGCGATAGACCAACGCAATAAGGAACTAATAGGCAAGTACGCGATGAGGGATCTCATTCAAAAACTTCCGTCTGGAAATAATCAGCACGATCAGGGCACGAGCGACGACACGATCGCCGCGGTACTCGCCACATTAAACGAGGTCATCAAGAAGAACGCCGAGTTCTCGCGGTCATTGCTCGATGCCGGCGGTGTCGACAGACTAATGAACATCACTAGGCAACGCCAGAAATACACACCACGCGTTCTTAAATTTGCAGGTAAGACCCGAGCACGAATTTAAATTGAGATAAATATTTGATTATACATACGAGTCAAATAATCGATTTGATTAATTGATTTAATTAACTGCTAGTGATTCTGATGAATTAAAATTATTCAATTTATATGTATTTTTAGGACAAGTACTTTTCACCATGTGGCAACATCAAGAGCTACGAGATGTGTATAAAAAGCATGGTTGGAAGGAGCAAGATTTCGTCACGAAAACCGTCGCCGCCAGAAATTCAGGGCCTAATTCACCCAATAATGCTAACAGGTAATTATTGCCCATAAATAGAACTATATACAATAAATAAAATTAAATATGTACGAAGTATAATCAAATCTATCTGTAAATAATTAGATATCAAAATAATAATATAAAATTATCGACTTAATATCTGTAATAGATCTTTAAAAATTAAATGAGAAAATCGCGTGTGTGAATAGATAACAAAACAAAACTTTTAGTTAATTTTAAGTATCCTTTATTATACATTATTTAAATTTTATATTTATTTAATAAATTTATTTTCCACGAATTTTATTTATATTACATATTATGGCATTTGATGTTGTTTCGAAAATGTCAAAAATTTAGTATGCCACGAAAATATATGTCAATTGAAAATATTATTATATTACCATTTTTAGATTCATTTGATTTTTTTGAGTGTAAATTTATGTCGTTTTGTTGGTACTTTTTTATTTCTGAGACTCCGCTCTTTACTTATTTTTCGTTTATGATTTTCTATTTCATTAAATTTATTTCGTGATTTTTATTATGTGGAGTCTCTTCACAAAATTTCTCCGAGCATCTCGATTCTACGTTAAAATACAGCTACGATTGCAGCACTCTGAATCGACCAATGGCGAGCCAGGGAAGCACAAGATATGAGGATCGAACAATCCAGCGAGCAAATATGAATTCGAATAATGTCGGTCGACCTACTATATATCAATCAGTAAGTAACAATAACTAACAGCATCACTAAATATAAATACACGTCACGTAGAGAGAAAATATAGTATAGAATTATCGAGAGAAAAACATACACGTGCACATAATATGCAAATTAAATCGCCGGTCTTAAAGAAAATTTTACATCGACTGATATTTAACAAATAGTAAAAAACACTCGTTTAAAAATTTATAGCAGTAAAAATATTCAGTTTTTAAATTAATTAAATTTCATGTTGATATAATAATCGCAATCTTACGAGAATTCATTTGCATTTTAAATGTTTTACAGACATTATTCATTATTACCTTCAAAGAATAGTAAATTTACTTATTATTGCTTTGAAAATATTACAGTAAATGATGAAATTTTCGATTATAATCTCGATTATTCGTTGCCATCATAGTTCTTCCATGAATTACGGAATAAAATTTAAATCGTCGTAATCTTTTGACATCACTTCCTTACCGGATATATCGTACATTAAACATTTATATCGCATTTAACTCTGCTTAGATTTGTAAAGTGTTGTGCAGAGATAAAAAGCAGTTAGAGATCCACGTAAAATGAGATTACTTTGTGGCGCAATTAATTGTGCCAAAACGAATGAATGTCACTACATAATTTTTAGCTAAATATGTAGTAACTGTAATTTGTCAGAGATACCATCGTACACAATTTAATTGAATAATTCGTGTCAATGTGACCAACTTCCTATATTTTCATCGATATTTTACATCTTGTAAAATTTTTATTTTTGTTACGCAGACTTTTTGTTAAAGATAAGTGCGAAAAAAAAAGAAGGAAAATACAAATTGTATACACCGAAGCGTGTGTGAACACTTTTCGATATAATAAATGTTACTATACACATTCAAAAATTAAAAGTAGCCACCATATATAAAACGCGTTCACACAATATTTAGTAGAATGCGAATCTGATTGTATAAGAATTTACAGAATATTTATGCAAAACATTCACACGAATTACCGCATGAAACTGGACCAAACTCCCTTTTTAATAACGTCGCGTAGTCACTTTCTAAATGCTGAAACTTTTTGCACGGTTTTAATAACAGTTTTCCAACTACTAATTAAGTTAGTTACAAAAGAGAAGAAGAGATATCGCATATATAATCTTAGAAATGTACCGCGCAATGTTACTATTAACGGTTATAGGTCTAAAGCGCGAAGATATTCAATGTATTCGCATCATTTTGTACACTTCTGTCTCCGAAGGAACGCACAATATTATACACTAACGATTAAAAAAAAAAAAAAATCATTAATGAAATCACTGCCTAAACGAACACCTTCATACATTAATAGCAATTATTTTAATCTTTAGCGAACGATATACACAAAAAAGTGGTTTCATATATTAATTAATTAATTATATAAAACTATATATACAAGTATTATGTCTCTCTGGAATTAGAAAGCGAATTCAGTTTACGATTCAATTTTTAGTGTCCTACTGTTTAGTTAGATTTTATTAGCGAAATATAACACGTATTTACAACTAAATTATTATGTAATCTATGATGACTCTTTATTGTATACCCGATTTTGTATATAAGTCTAGAAAACTACTGATATATATGTAAGTTAAAATACGCAGATTTATAATTGATATTGAACACTAAACATGCTTATACAATGCCATATAGGATTAGATAGATTAGTATTTTAATTCTTAGGCTTACTATATTATCCTTTTTCTAACTCAATATATTTTGTGAAAATTTATTTTTTTAACTAATATTATAGTATAACACATCTTTTAAAATTTTCTTTTAATTTTCTAATTTGTCAATAACGTAAGAATATATTATTCAATAAAACTTGAAGATTTATAATAAAAAGATAATATTAATGTAAAATTTCATTTATATTTTATCACACATAAAAGAATAAAACCACGCACATTATATACTCTATTATATATAATTTTTATAGTAAACACACACACACACACACACACACACGTCTTCATAACCTTTATATCATGTGTATTTCATCTATGCATTACTCACGTCGGAACATTTATATTCTGTATTTAGCTGAATACTAGAGCGCAGTGTAATAAAAAAAGAAAACAATTACTTGAAAATATGTATATTAGCTAGCTTCTATATATACCTAACTGCAAATAAAGGTCACATATCACATCTCCACGTAATTTTGCCTAGACATTACAATGTACTCTCGATCATTTATTTGGAAATCAAGAAATAAGAGATAATAAAAAAAAAAAGATTAACAAAAAAATGATTGTAACTAATATTTATTCGTAAAATAATTTTTTTTTTCTTTTAAAATGACAAAATTTGCTCCCTCGAAAATTACTTGAGCAAAACCGTCGATATGAGACTATTTGATCGATATCGAGAGTACACTGTATATAAAATATCCCCCAAAGTGTCTAAGCTTCTTTCAGCGTCCGAAGGTTCTAGGCGCCGCGCGGTTCTCTCCCCCACCTTCGCCCACCCCCCCTCGCGACCGGCGAACCTGGCTAACCGTTGGCTTGTGTGTGTTGCAGCAGCCGAAACCCGGTGAGCCGCTCTACGCGCAAGTTAACTTGGAGAAGAAAAAGAAGCGGCAGTACGAGCTGGGGGTGGGCCAGGGTGGCCAGGTGGGTCAAGTGGCCGGTGGTAGTGGTGGCGTCGCGATATCCGGTGGCGGCGGCGGTGGCGGTCAATGGGTACCGGACGGGGTTGGAATGGTACCGGATGGCACCGGTGCCCCGTCGGTGACATCGACGGTGGCTAATCAAGTGCCACCGCCGAGTTCGACCGCCGCCGCTGCCGGCGATTCCTGGGTATAACGCGCCCTACGAGCGGGTCCTACGCGGGACCGCCAAAAGGATCTCGCCAGGAACCTCGAACAGCTGTTGCTGCCGCCGCCGCCGTTGCCTCTGAATCTGTCAATGTAGCGGACCAACGGGACGGTCGAAGGTCCAAACGATCGCGTTTTTTCCGGAATATATGACAGGGACACACGGGACTCTCTGGCGTAGACTCGAGAGGGACAACGTAGGGATTTTATTTATTCGAGAAAGACGTTGCGAGAGATAGAGAAAATATTCGATGCAGCACGTTTTCAGATGAGAAGACCGAGAATCGGAAGTAAACTGAAAGTACTCGAGCAGAGCTTGTTTGGAATGTTACTGAGAGCGAGTGTTATTGAATGCGAAAGTAATCTTAAGTGTGTTGACGAAGCGTTTTTCTCCGAAGGAGAAGAAAACGTCAGATATTATTACGCTTTGCCGTTGGAAATAAACGTCCATGTTACAATAAGGAGGAATCTCGAAGATGACGCGAATTTAACGGGGTTTCATTTAGTTAACGAGATGACGAATGGCAGCTAAACTAGGATGACGGGCAACTCAAATAAAATTGGAAGTGAAGGGTACATTCATTTCCGAAATTAAAGATAATTTACAAAGGAAAATGTATATATAAAGTTGCAGCTGATGAGATTTAATTGATCGACGATGAACGAACGAGAGCGAATCGAGATTGAAAAAAAGAAACGAAGGTATAAAAAATCGCGCTGTAAAAAAATTTTTATGTTTTAGTATCTTTTTTAATATTAGAAAATCGAGAATACGCACGAAAACGCGACGAGTAGATTGGAAGATCGCCTACTCGGACAGAAACGGAAGCGATGGATCTGAAAATCCGATCGCTAATAAATCGCGAACGATCGTTCTATCTTGCTTCCAAGGACATAGAAACCCTTTCTCTACGATCTCTCACATCGTCTTATAACGGCACGGACTTTAAATAGCTGGAAAAGGAGGAAGGGGGCTGAGATATTAAAAAGGCTCGTGCCTGAGATAAATTGAAATATCTAACACACTTTGATTAAATATACTTGAATTGCAAGAGAGAGAGAGAGAGAGATAGAGAGAGAAGCTTCGGTCGACCTTGGAATAGAATTGCGCTAACGAGAAAGTTTTTCGTCGGCGTATATGAAAATCGAAATGGAACAAAGAACGAACAAGACGTGCCCACCGAATATACCGATCCGGCAAACGCGGGAATGCATCTGTAGATGCATCCGCAATCTCGATATACGATATTAGCGAGACAGAGAAAGAGAGAGAGAGAGAGAGAGAGAGAGAGAGAGAGAGAGTGAGTGTGAAAAAAAGAGAAAGAGAGAGAACGACATCGTCCAACCACATCCGCAGCAGTAGTCGCACTAATGGCTCTAAATACCTTCATTGCACAATTCTAAATTAATATATATAACTGCGTAAATATATTATACATACGGCACCGTATATATACACAAGCACACAAACACCAGAACCGTATAAGTGTATATTTTAAGGTGATGTGTTAGAGGCGATAAAAGAAAAAGAGGGCGTATACCGATCATCGCGAAGTACAGGCTAAGGTGCTAAGAATAGGCATGTCTATGTAAGCATTATAAAAAAAAAAAATAATAATAATAATAAAAGAAGAGATAGAGAGAGAAGCGACTTGAAAGAAGGATCACCCGTGATTTTTTTATGCAACTTGATAGTTTATGGGGATATATATTCCTTTTACGTAGAACATACGCGCGAAGGACTATTAAATTGAACAAGCACGATCGCAGGACACTGTGTTCGGTGATTATTATAGTTACTCGACGAATTATTCGATGATTATTATAATCATGATGACGACGACATTATTCAATAGCTGTTGTAATTATTCGATTGGATTTGAATTTGTCTCGAGATTCTTACACAATTCCCGCGAAAGAGTGGCATTTAATTTAAAGAAAAAAAGATGTATATACCTCTGTTAGCGCAATTATGAAGAAATATCGTAAAAATCGATAAATAATTAATCCCGTTACCATTGTAAGAAAGATTGCATTTGCACACTTGCTTCTTTGTAATACTTGAATGCCCACCAATCGTCGTGCATATACGTGCGCCTATTATAAAATATACGATATATAACTTTTGCAACGCGTGTGACTTTAGGGAATACACTTTTAAAGTGCGTATGTGAATCCTCTTCTCGTGCACATAAAAGTTGCGCGTATCAAGCTAAAGAGGTACATTGTTATCGCGTATACGCGAGCTCATGTCTTATCAAGTAGCGTCATATCGTCGAACAGTCAAAATATTATATGTGTTAGATTTAATCTTATTTGTATTTAAAAAAAAAAAAAAAAGAAAGAATTGGGCAAACATGTAATTTAAATTATACATAGAGATTTAAATAATGTATTTTATATTAGAGAGAAAAAAAATATATTTTATTTTTTTGTACATTTTACATATTTATTTTTTATACATTTTTTTATTTCTTATATATTTTATTTTATAAAAATGTGATATTGATCAGAGGCATTAGTAGAAAGGATATCATACTTTTGGCTTTTTCTGATAATTTGAAAATTCCACGTAACATTGCTCTAGACAAATAAATTATTTGAATACTGATCACTATATATATATGCAAATTATCAAATTATAAGACATGAAAATATAAATCGGAATAGATCTCCACAAATCAATACAGCAACATTATTAATTAATAATTATCAATGCTATTAATGCGCTATTGATCCTTTATTAATACTATAATATACTGTATAATGTGATAGGACGCGAGCTCATGTGACGTGATAATTGTGAATCTTGATATTTTGTCCTGGAACGCAATCCGCGATCGATCAGTGGCGCCCGAGAGCCATTACTATTGCTAATGACACAATTACCGTAGGTATAATTAGCGAGCAAGCGTGAGACCAATGTACGTCGAGCCCATGAACACGTGCGGCAGCCACAATATCGCATGCGAGTATAACGAGAGAGAGAGAGAGAGAGAGAGAGAGAGAGAGAGAGAGAGAGAGAGAGAGAGTATGTTAACGTTATTCGATGGTTACGAAAGGTGATATATTAATTAGTCGATATACATATTATAATATTATATCACACTGTTTTAAAAAATTATATAGTATAATATAATTTAAAAAAAAAAAAGAAAATTGAAAAAAAACTAAAAATTCTTACATTACATTATAATTTAGATATAACAATTATTAATTATATTGTGAATTATATTGTAATATAAAAATTGACATTCTGATAACGCGATGCGAATTTCAATTTCGATTATCATTAATCGTTAATTAATGTTGAGTTAATAAATTTCATACGACGAGATTAATTGATTCTGTCAAGAGGGACGATTGTCGTCAGGACGACTGTATAAAAAAGCGTTATTCTATCACATACTACGCACTTTATTCCGTGGCGATGTTCTCGAGGGGAATTGAGCGCAGAGAAATGTGAACCGGGCCATCCGTAACGTATAGAAATGGAAATGCTGGTGTGAGTTTGTGGAGAGGTGAAATTTATTTCCTATATATATAATTTAATTTTTGTACAGTATTTTTATATTACCGCACGACAAATTTTCTACGAAGATTTTATCTGATAGTATCTATAATACGTATTATATAAATCTTTAGGAAAAGATATATATACATATTATTCGCGAAAATAATTCGATAATTATAATTATTCGATTATTATAATTATTTGATATAATATAAGCTGTTTATATAGATATTTTTTTTTTTCAAAACGCGTTATATCTAGAAAAAAAAATTAATATTTTCTTTTTTTAGAATTTACAGAGAAACGGATCAAATTTCGAAGAGTAAGATTGTTTAATTTATTATTCCTATATTTACCGTGTATTCTTTATTCGAAAACTCTTGTACATTTTAGTTTTAAGATATTATCCGAAATATATTTCCCTTATTTTGAGCTAAAAAAACAGGTTTTAGCAATTTCCAAACAATATACGACGATTATTTTCTTTTATGCAATCCTTTTACGTCATCATCTCGTGTCTCTCGCTTTGCGCTTTTATTTCTCCGATTTTTTTCGTTCGACTAAATTAAGTTGCCGAACAAACAATCTGGATATACTCTGGAAAGCAATATCCAGTAACATCGCGGGTCAACTCCATACGATCATTTCCATCTCGGACGACGGGCGGATGTCACATGTTATGCGCAAGTTGAAAAAAAAGATCGTGAAATCGTACTCTCGAACGCGAGAGAGAGAGAGAGAGAGAGAGAGAGAGAGAGAGATTATGTTAACGTTATTCGATGGTTACGAGAGGTGGCATATTAATTAGTCGATATACATATTATAGATATAAAATATATCCCTGTTCTCTATTTCTTAAAATAATATTACGACAGTTGATCAGAGAGAGAGAGAGAAACACACATGGAACAATAGCTTCTCTCCGTAAAAATCATGCCAGACGACGGTCGTTTATCCACGATCAATCTTTCTCGTCGTGTCGATTGTTTAAAAACTATTATTAACATTGATTTCACGGCAAAGTCACGGTTTCGACCGCGCGAGAAAATAGGATTGCGTCAGAATAAAAAGTCACACTGTTTTAAAAAATTATATAGTATAATATAATTTAAAAAAAAAAAAGAAAATTGAAAAAAAACTAAAAATTCTTACATTACATTATAATTTAGATATAACAATTATTAATTATATTGTGAATTATATTGTAATATAAAAATTGACATTCTGATAACGCGATGCGAATTTCAATTTCGATTATCATTAATCGTTAATTAATGTTGAGTTAATAAATTTCATACGACGAGATTAATTGATTCTGTCAAGAGGGACGATTGTCGTCAGGACGACTGTATAAAAAAGCGTTATTCTATCACATACTACGCACTTTATTCCGTGGCGATGTTCTCGAGGGGAATTGAGCGCAGAGAAATGTGAACCGGGCCATCCGTAACGTATAGAAATGGAAATGCTGGTGTGAGTTTGTGGAGAGGTGAAATTTATTTCCTATATATATAATTTAATTTTTGTACAGTATTTTTATATTACCGCACGACAAATTTTCTACGAAGATTTTATCTGATAGTATCTATAATACGTATTATATAAATCTTTAGGAAAAGATATATATACATATTATTCGCGAAAATAATTCGATAATTATAATTATTCGATTATTATAATTATTTGATATAATATAAGCTGTTTATATAGATATTTTTTTTTTTCAAAACGCGTTATATATCTAGAAAAAAAAATTAATATTTTCTTTTTTTAGAATTTACAGAAACGGATCAAATTTTACGAAGAGTAAGATTGTTTAATTTATTATTCCTATATTTACCGTGTATTCTTTATTCGAAAACTCTTGTACATTTTAGTTTTAAGATATTATCCGAAATATATTTCCCTTATTTTGAGCTAAAAAACAGGTTTTAGCAATTTCCAAACAATATACGACGATTATTTTCTTTTATGCAATCCTTTTACGTCATCATCTCGTGTCTCTCGCTTTGCGCTTTTATTTCTCCGATTTTTTTCGTTCGACTAAATTAAGTTGCCGAACAAACAATCTGGATATACTCTGGAAAGCAATATCCAGTAACATCGCGGGTCAACTCCATACGATCATTTCCATCTCGGACGACGGGCGGATGTCACATGTTATGCGCAAGTTGAAAAAAAAGATCGTGAAATCGTACTCTCGAACGCGAGCTGACTGATGTCTCTCTCCGGTTAGATGAGAGAGAGAAGAGGAACCTTCGAGCTTATCGCTCGCTCGGACTGGCTAGCAGATCCGTTGCGCTCGTGATAACACAGCGTGATTTTTAGCAAGTGCCACGTATTATATACCGATACTTGGCGTGATCCTTAGAAGATTTTGGACCATTTGGCAGCGAGACACGATGCAGTCTCGAGGTCGATCGATCGCATCGGCACTCATTGCTCGTGTATCTTTACTCGAATCGCTCCTTTTTCTCCTTGAAATAATTGATCCGAGAAAGTAGACGTTCTTTACGAAACTTTTCTATTTTTCTAAGATTCTAAATCAAACAAATTTTGAAGTTCTCGAACGCGTGTTTAAATTTGATATTCTTTGAAAATCACTGGGAAATTTAATATGCAAGAGATCGAGTTATAAATGCTAGTTTAACAAATTTTTTTTTATACATATTTTTTATTATAAAATATAAACTCCCGTTTTTAAGTGATAATTGCAATTTCCTTTTTCATTTTTTTCTCAAAGGTTGTAGATTTTTAAATAAAAATTTACATACAAGAATATATCATAATCTTAAAAGATTATCACAGAAAAATTCTCACAGACAAAATATCGCAGATATATAATTGAAAGTTATTATTAATTTAATTATAAATATAAATTCGCGTATATAAAAGCATTCTTGAAATATGATGGAAGCGACATGATAATCCTAACAACAAGTAAAAAATTTCGTGTGCATTCGAGTGTCGAAAATCCCGAAAAAAAAAAATATATAAAGATAAATATATATATCGTGACAGAAAATCAAACGTAATCTTCGCACATATTTGTCTCCTCGGTCGCGCGCAATTTTTGGACCTCATGTTTTTGTAGAATTGTAGAATTTTATACTGCATACTTGTGCGATAAAAGGTACATGCGACGAATGGACCTCGTCGTTTTTATGAATTTTGATACTACATCGTGCTACAAAGTCCGCGTGCGCGAGTCGCGTTCTAGACGTCTCAATAGCGCCCGTCGTCGTCGTCGAGGAGATTAATTGATGCGAATATTCGACGAATAGGTAGACCTCAATTCAACACGATATTTGTGCGCTCGTAATAAATAATTACAATGTTACAAATATTGTATAAATTTTGCATTAATTTCTCGTAGATTGAGATATAAATTTCAAAACACTGACCAAATTTTATTAATAATTATTCACATATTTTATTATATATCATGATTATATATTTATTTATTAGCCAAAATAATACGTTAAATATCTTTATATAATATATAAAAGACACTTGAACATCTAATGCGCTTCAAGACTTTTTGAAAATTCAATTTTCCAACTCGAAAGCACTGCGAGATTTTTCCCCTCGAGCACCGCGAATGTCAAGATTACAGCAATCGAGGTTTACCGATCGATCGATTGATCAATGGCTAAACCGAGGTTTTGATATACGCTTTTCATTCTTTGTGTGTATACTACTGTACTCCCGCGTAACTCTCCGGCGTTTATAATTTTCTACGAAATACAGAGAAATGAAGATAGAAAGAAAAGAACGAGACAACTTTTGAGGACACGTATAGAAAACAATGGAGATTTTATAAGAATATAAACGTGTAATGAGAAAGAGAGAGAAAAAGACAGCTCTGCAGGATTGGATAAAAAAGCGACATAAAAATGTAGAATTTATACGAATATGTGATGAATGACACGATAATTTATCAATTTTAAACCGGCAATGGTATCAATGGATTAATTTTTTTCTTCGCATCTTTTGCTCTGCAAAATCATAATATATATAATTTAATTTTCTTATCTATACTTAATTTTTCACAATATATTTTATAAACCATAATTAAATTTTGTGAATCATAATTAAGCAATTAAGTTCACAAAAAAAAAAAAAAAAATAAAAAAAATAACCCTTCAAAAAACAAATTCGCACCGCACTGCGCATAGTTTGAGAGAAAAAGAAAGAGAAAGAGAGTGAGAGAGAATTCGTTTTTATAACGTGAGCAATATATCGAATAACGAAGAATAATCATTGAGGGAAACAACGGCCGTCATCTCGCTGCTACGTCTCGTCCGAAAAGAATCCGATTGTTGGGCCTTCCGACTGCAAGTGCTCACACTTAACGCATAAAGTCATTCACGTTTGTATAAACCGTTTACGAAGGACGACATCCTGTTCATCGTCGGTTCACAGTACAGGCGATAATCGTTCGAGTTTTATGCAACATGAGAATTTTGCAATTATTTTGCATTTTCAATTGCTTATACAGAACGTCTCTTTAATATCAAATTAATTCATAAAGTAATAATTTTATCAGTCAAAAATGTTTGTCGAATGTTATTTATAGCAGCAAAAGATGAGATACAATTTTTCATGATTCACATAAAGTTGCTCCCAAATTCGTCCATCGATTTTGACCAATTTGGGACATCGGTATCTATTCTCTCACCTATCTACCTTTCTCGGGATCGTTCAATCATACGTATCGATTCGATTGCCTGATTCGTACATTCTTGTTATTTCAGTGAACTTTATTCGCGCGGGGAGGATCAAAGTTGAGTTCCGCGCGATGTCGATTTCTGACATCTCTCAAAATAACGACCTAATTAATTAAGCCGCGATCGTCTGTCGCAATTATCTGTCGCTTCGAATTTCGACACCAAACACACAGCCATTTATAGAAAGTAATTACAATTATTTTTTAATTATATAATTGCATTCGAAGATCGCGCGGAACTCTGATCAATTCCGTTCAAGAAATCGTCGGCCTAAAAAAAGGGGAACATTTAGTAAATGTTCGCAGAAATTTTTTAAACAGGAAAATTATTTATGTTTTCCAGACGATTTTTTCCTACATTTTTCACAAAATAACTTTTTTTTTTTTCTTTGATCGACTCATTCCACGCATCTACCAATTGTCATCACTGTCAATCGCTGGCGGTTTGAAAGACTGATAGCATTAAAAGAAAAGAAAAAAGAAAAAAAAAAAGAAGAAATTCTGTGCGATCATTATCATTTTTCCTTGTAGCCTGGATCGGAATTAAAGATTAGAGGAATCGCGATCGTCGTAATTTCGAGGAGTTGACTCAATTTCCAATGTTATAAATAACAAATAGATTTACCATCGTTTCGAATAAGCGCAGAGATCGTTTTCTATTACGAGAAAATCTGATCTTGCCAAGATTTCGATCACTATTTTAGACATTAAACATGGACAGACAGGACGAAGGACCGAATATATATCTCGCCTCGTATCTTATAAGCGATACGTAAAAAGGCTACCGGCCTCGATCAAATGCATCATCGATTTAAGAAAGAAAAAAAATTGCGACATGAGAAGAATGATTTTTAAATAACTCGATATACACGATCCGATCCGGGGTCATTTAAGCTCAAAGAGAAAGCGAGAAGGAATAAAAAGAAGGAAGGAGGAAAGGGGCGAAGATAAAAAAAAAAAAAAATCGTACTGACACACACATACCATTACACACATGTAACACGCGCATTAACGAATAGAAGAAATGATAGTCTATTGTGCTGCATACGTATTTAAATTAACGGAGCATTAAATAAGCATGGGTGTGCATCTTAGATGTATTAGAAAACCTTCACCCTCCCCCTTCCCATCACGCGTTTAGTATTAATTATTAAAATAGGCGATGATACGCAGGGGTGCGGAGGGAGAGGATTAATTGTATACGAATTCGAAAGACGTAGGATACACACGATAATCAGGATCATCCATCTTCCATAGTCATAGATTGTACGTTATATTTATATTATGGTCGTCCAAGAATATCTCGCAATATCTTCTTGTGACGCAAATTATCATTATAATTATGTTATAAAAGTAGTATGAAAAATACGAAGAATCCAAGAATTAGAATGCTCGAAATTCATGAATTTCTAAGATCGAAAATATCTTAAATTCGAAGATACATGGATTAAAATTTATAAATCCAAAGATCTATCCAAAATCTTGTAGCATATTTATAAATCCTAGTATATCTAAATTCAATCCCAATCTTTAAATCGACATTTTATTAGATACGAGAACTTAATTTACAAAATTATGTGCAAATTTAAGAATTTTAAAATTTAAAAATTTAAAGAATTTAAAAATTCCAAGATTTACATATTTTTAATAAAAAAATAATGGAATATTTTTTTTTTTTTTAATGTACTGGATTCAACGATGATTTCGAGCATTTTAATTGACATAAATGTACAGTTATGTGTTTTATAGTAAAGCCCCTGTATAGTAGATATCGTAAAGAATCGTTATATTATATTATAGGATATTGTGTCCTGATTGTCGATGTGTCTTAATTAAACGTCAGGATCAACCTCAACTGTGTCATCGATCGATCTATCATTATTATTATCAACACAGTTTTATTCTTCTGATAACGGAAGCGAAAAAATCGCAAAGGATTGAAGAAAAAAAGAAAGTGAAAACAAACCTCTCCCTCGTCTCATCCCCCGGAAAATCTCGCCGGAGATAAAAATTATCGCTATAATTTTATTCATGTGTTTCACATGCGACTCGATTGAGTATGCAATACTCAAGCGGATTGTAATATGTATAATTTTTAAGAGACGATTGTGTGTGAAAAGAAAAGGCAGCATATATTGTCATTCTTTTATCGTTGTATTATTTATACCTCTCGAAAGAGTTTCACGTATATACAATAATAATTATAATTAAAATCGACTAGTGTATTTTAAATCCGACTGACAACAATTAAAAAATTAAATTGCGCTGACACGTGTGTGTTAGTCTTTTTATGCTCCAATCTTTCTTGTCTCCTATCCTTGTACAACATTTATTATTAAGCAAAAAAAAAAAGGAATCACATTTATAAAGATTTAATCGTAATCTTTAAATATTAAATATTTTTTATATATTTTTAAAATATGCATTTCTAGTATTTTAAAAGAAAGCTAGTTTTATATAATATTTTTTTTTTAGTCAACGGCTACAACGAATATAAATGTATAGAAAAAGTTTCTAGCTTTTAAACTAAATAGAGCGAAAAATAGCTAAAAATTTCGCCAAAGAATTGTGTGCTTAAATAATTGAACCTCGTTGGGGAAATATGTATTTTCGTCAGAAACCAGAGAGACGAGTGCAGTCTAAGAGATTAAATGTTCGCAGAGAGGGCACGTAATCGCATTTTTGACTTTCGTCCCTTCGATTACGATTTTATTGCGTGTCCAAGCGAGTGCCCTCGTCGCCGAGATAACGAAATTCGCGAGCGAATCGCTCACTTTTTGCACGAGAGAAAAAAAAAGAAGGAGACGTAAGGGCAGAGGATGCGCGGTTTTTTATTCAGTTGTATTCCATAAAAGGCGAACTCGGCGTACACGGAACGAGACTAGTTCGGCGCGGGGCTAATTGTTAATTAAGACGCGAATTGCCGTGCGGATTGACAATTTGCAATTGTAAAATCCGTTCCTCACGTGTAATCGCATCTCGCTCGTATCGCCCGATCGGGCGAGTCTCACTCGCTTGTTTCCAATCGTATAGAAATTGTTTCGCATGTCCCCCGTCTCCACGTGTGCGGAAAAACGAATTTCGAAGAAAAGTTTCATCGAAAGTACGGCCAGACCGATAGATAGATCCTACGAAATGTTTCTACAGTTAAAACTTTCGAGACGCCTACGTGACACTTTAATACAGACTGAAAGAACGGGCGATAAAATTTATCCATTATCGAATTAAAAATAATAATAAAAATTATTATACAGGGTGTCCTTAATTTAAATGTCAAAACTTTAGGAGCGTGTAGGGGACCGATAAACTAAGACAAAAAGTCCGAATATGGAATTAAGAAAAGAGAGTAAGTTAAAATCCTCCTGAGATAAAATTAGATTAGAAACAAAATTTCTCCAAGTAAGAGAAGTTTCTATGTCGTTCGGCGAGTTGCGAAGTATAAGCAATAATGTGAAATAGGTCGATCGTATTTTAAGTCGGCGAAGTCTATACACTTCGATGAACAGGACCAGCTGCACCCCGAGATAAGAGGCGTCTCGCCCACGTCATATTCCCCATGAAACGTGTCACATTTATATCCCATAATTCCGTTAGACTTAATATTTTTTTTCTTTCTTCCTTTACCTTCCAGATAAATTTTGACCCCCTCCCCCCCCCCCCCCCCCCTCGATCTTTTCTCTCTTTTTCTTATCAATTCAACTTATTATTTCTAGCTCTTTTTTAAATTCCTTTGCATTAAATCTTATTTCTGTGTTTAAATAAAATTATTATAAAGACAAATTTATTTTTCGGATTTTTTAAATATCTTTCTTTATCAAGAAATTATCCCTTCCAAAGGTTCCAAAAATTCCAGAATTTCTTGCGTAGGTAGAATTGAATGAGAGAGAGAGAAGCGGGTTAAACATTGGCGAAATAACTGCTTCCTCTATCACTTTAAACAGATTCGATCGAAACCAATCGGTGGTTCGTATCGCGGGCACCGGTTCTCGTTTCACACCCGCGTGAACAAATCACTCACTGCTGTTCCACCCCCATACGAAGCGAATACGAGAGGGGATTCTTGGCTCACTGGAGCAGCAGGTAAGGATCCTGTTCGCAGTTTTACGCCGGCCATCAAGAGTATCAGTACTTCCGGAATATAAAATAATCGTAATTGTTGCAATTGCAAAAAAAAAAAAAAAAATTATTTTGCTACAAGTATCGTATAACATCGTTTAAGCGCGAGTTTGTGTGTTTCAATTTTATTCGAAGCAACAAGGTATATATTGTATATATTCTCTTTGTTAAAGATTAAAACTAATTAAGTCAGCGTATTCTAAATAATTAATTATATGTAAATTAATCACAGATCTTTATTATAAATTTTATTATATATTAATTACACAAAATTATTAAAATTATTGTTAAATTAATTAAAATTCAAGGAATAATTTGCGATTCACGATTCGCATGATTAATTTTTGAAATTTTTATCAGAGTTACATATATTGAATCTTCGTTATGGCAAATGATAATGAGACCATCGCGGACTCCCAGAAAAAATCCGTAGACCTCGCGAGGAAGGAATTGCGCGCGATATTGGGAAAAATGAGCGAGCTAAGGCTTTCCATTAAAGCATGGAGATTGCTTCGAGCCCGTTCGCGATTAAAACCAACGAAACCAATGAAATTTCGCGCGAGACACCTGTGGATTTTGCTGATCACATGGATAACGGTGCAAGTCGTTCGAAATCGCATTCAGACATATCGATATAATAAGGTGAGATAAATTTCACGTTGTCTGATATTTCACATTTTTACACTTTCATACATACACGTATTTTTCATAATGCAAATTGTAGATTAATTTTTCTATTTGTGTGTGATATTGTAAGGTATATTATACAATTTACGAATTACAAGAGCATCATTTTTTACTTATAATATAAATAAATTGATAATCACATTTATAATAAAATTACATTTGCTCAAAATTACGGCTAAGAATTAAAGTTTGAAATTAAATGAAAAGTTCTATTAAGAATTATTTGCGTTATAGTGGTTAAGTCGTTGTTTTAGTGCTTGATAACAGTGCCCTGGTTTACGCAAAAAGTTTTCCGACCACCAGAAGATTGTTCGATCTGCCAGGACATTCAACAGGTTGACAAGCTCTCGGCCGTTGATCCAACGATCTTCGAGCAACGGTATTATTACACAGCCAGTAATTCATATGCAATTTTCTCTCATTTTAAAAAAATTTTGTCTCAGTAATAATTTGTAAAAGAATCCATTTACTTTTAATTAATTAATTTACTTACAATGTGCTAAAATTTTTTTAAAGATAATATTTTAGTTATTATTTATAAAAGCCTATCTATTTTTAACGTATTAATTTATTTTAAAAAATTTTCGATTATATTAAAAATTAATCGACTTTGCTTTTAAATTATTTAAAAAAATTCATCTATGTAATAATTATTTTACTTATTTAACGTCGCTAATATTTTCTAAAAATTGATTTATGTGCAATTATTACTTTTTTTGTGAAGAATTATTTTACCTATACATACGCCCGCTCGCGCATGTGTGTATGTATTAATGATTATTATTTTCGCGCGACTAATATTTTTCTACGATTGCACTTTATTTGTGATTAGCTATGCGTATTCAGGAAAACCAGTGGTGATAAGCGACGCCATGGCCAACTGGACGGCGTCCAAAGTCTTTTCTTTCTCATTTTTTAAAACACTATATTACGAAAAGGAAGCAAATTGCCAATTTTTCCCGTACAAGACGGAATTTCAGAGTCTGCAGGATGTCTTCGATATGAACGCCAGTCGAGCCACAATGGAAAAGGGCACGAAGCCCTGGTATGTCGGTTGGTAAGTAATTTAGAAAAGTAGCAATTAATCCTTGGATGAATAAAAAAGATCTCTCAGACCTTGCAATATTCTTTGTTTATAATATTCATAATGAATTTTCAGATTTTCAAATCTTCCAAATTATTTCTTTTTAAACAATTTGTAAAAAAAATTTCAATGCAAAATAATTAAGATTATTTTTTTGCTATTTAAATTTTTGCAAATTTTTATTAGTGCAATATAAATCCAAGTATTAACTCTAAATATGTTCGCTTGATTCTAATTTCTGGGGCATATCGGATGAAATTAATACCAATGTGTGATAAAATATTAAAATAATATCGATAATAAATTAAGATAAAATATCAATAAAATATACTTCTTGAAGCTAGTGATTAGAAAATAATAAATAAAAATTTAAAAGTTATGTGAAGAGAGAGAAGACACGATAATAAATCTTTTTTAATTATTAATGAATTAATGAGAAATTATTAATAATGAATTATTATGAATAAATAAATATATCCATAATTTTTTAAAATAATTTTATAATAATTACTAAATTCATTGTCAAAAAATTATTGCATTTGCAACAATATAAAAAAAATTGCAGAGAAAATAAAAATAAATTAGAAGAGAGAGAAGATACAATAACAAATCTTTTTTAATTAGTAACAAATTAATAAGGAATTATTAACCATCTATTTATGAATAAATAAATATATTCATCATTTTTGAAACAATTTTATAATAATTACTAATTTCATTGTCAAAAAATTATTGCATTTGCAAAAATATAAAAAAAGATTGCAGAGAAAATAAATGAATAAATGTAAAATATAAACTCACTCATCGAATCATTCATTCATCGATGCATCGTCATTGCTGCATTCCTCTGTAGAACGGTCTGCAAGCATAATTATTGAAAATATAAAATATCAATTTAAAATAGCTGAACAATTAATGGGAGCAAGGTTGAAATAAATAACATTTTATTCGAATGACATACACACATCCATAATATATATTTTTTTTTCCATTATTTGATTCACGGTGAACGCGAGAATATTTTGTTATGACAAGCAACAATATATCAATCACATCATCGTAAATAAATCAAACGAACAATTTTCGTCGCACAAATATATAATAAATAATATTCACCATCAGTTGCGATGACGCATCGTAGTTGCCTTTTTTTCACTCTGACCGTTGCTGACCATCTTTTGAGACGAATGTTTCACTATCACAATCCTCGCCCGTTAACATTTTCGGCCCGGATATTTATCGCACTTACGTGATGCGTTTTAGATAAATAATAACGCGAAACGATATCTTGTCGCATTTTTCGCGGCACTATCGACATATATTTTTGCACCCGCGACGCACTTTTGCCATTTTTCGATTTATAATAAACGAAAAATCTAAATCGCGCGACTTCACATCGCTACTTTACCGCGGAACGTAAGACAAATACACTGATTTTCGATCGAGACTCTCTGAATTTGGATAAATAATGTTTGATGTCAAACGACGCGATATACGATGTTTACGGATATATTGATGAAGCAAATGAGATATATTACAATCGACGTACGCGACTGCCCCGCTAAATACGACACAGACACACACACACACGACACTAGTTTGTTCGTGACGACGCGATGTCGAGAGGGGACAGGCGACCGATCTTGGCCGAACCGCCGTGAAGGACGGAGAAAGACTAGAAAGAGTATGACAGCGCGCGACGCGAGCGCGAGTGAAAACAAAAACAAGCACGGCTCCCGGCCTGACATTCCGGGAATCGAGATAAGAAATTTGTAGGATATCGCGCGGAGTAAGAAAAAAACTCTCTTCTGAAAGAAATATAGCCTCGCGTATATTTTAATATAATTTTCTATACTATTAGTATTTAAAAATCTAAAATTATGTATTATTAATGTATTAATTAAACTTACGAAAATTATTATTACCGTACGTTTGACACACTGCTTGAAACTATGATCGCACAAAGTTTATTTGTAGTAACTATCACATGTTGGCATTATTGATGCGATATATATACACATTTTATATATATATATAATATTTATTCTCGATAATTTTACTAAACGCGCGTTTAATATTATAATATGATTGCGCAGAATTTCTCTGAGAAAACTTTTTGACAGAATATGTATATATAATAAAAAGCAAAATACCCTAGAGTTTTTCCGCCACTTTTGTGATATACACAGATAATATTTATTCTTAATTCTTACCTAACTTAAACTCCGATGTGACGAGACGAGCGATTCTCTTTTCATAATATTGAATCGTAACATATATAAATACAATTAACAATCGCGAAATATTAATTATAGCGATGGACAATGCTCGATCTCGCGATTATATTTGGACGAAAATTCCATCGCATTGTCATGAATAATTGGGCGAAATACATTATAAACGAACGCGAGGACAACTTCACGTCTACTTCCGTTCGAGGCATTCGTGATCTGATTCCGACATTCCGAGTTTGTACTATAGGAATTAAATATAATTGTCATTCATTAATACCAACTGTCAATTGTAGCGCGTAAAATATCCGAATCCCTTTTTATTTAAACGCGAGTAATTTTTATTATTAATTAACCACCACGTAGCAATATTTATTAAACAATTGTTTTTATCGCTTTTAATAGTGTTATAGATCGTGTGTATTAAAGTGTATTCGCGTATAAAAATTGCGAGAAAGAGTTCGGAATAAACGTCGCGATAGTCGATATGATTCTGAACGAGGGGAGGGGGCATTCTCGAGCCCGACCGGTTTGTTTACAATTTTACAATGTTTACGGTAGCGCGGATAACAACTGCTAGGATCCATCTACAGATACAAGATCGCACGAGGTAAAATATTACATTTATTAAATACGATACGCATATGTATATCGTATATAAAAGTGACATTACGTATATCAAAGAACAAAGAACGCGAATAATTATCATCACTATTTATTGACAACCACGTGTTGCAATATTCGTTAAATAATTGGATTTATTACTCTTGATAGTGTTATAAATCGTGCGTTATAGTAATTATTATATATATTATTATATATATACAGGGTGCCCCCAATTTAAATGTCAAAACTTTAGGAGCGCGTAGGGGACCGATAATATTATTATATATATTATTAATCATATTTCATTATACCTATATTCCATGTGTCTACATATGATGTATATATCATTATATTATATTATTGACTTTTTGAGTAATTTTTTTCTTGTTGGACAAGAAAAGCATCTGACTTTCTCTTTTACTAACTGCTATTTTCTTATCCCCAATGAAAGCGCGCGCTTATCTATATAAGTCTATAGTACGTCATATACTATAGACTTATATAGATAAGTACGCATATGTCACGTTTATATTCTCCCGATATTACATATGTTCGTTAATGTCACGTTTAATAGTGATATGTACGCTCGATTCATGTATTGCAGTTGGCATAAATGACATGGTGACAGCCATTTTTAATTCGTATGTATAGTACAAAATCTCTTGCAAAATCGGACTAACCACTGCTCTACCGGAACGGAACAGAACTTGAAATATTTAACGGTCTTCCCGCGCGCGATTATTTGTGGCGTCGAAATGCTTGTGGTGTAGATATAATCGATGCAAACGAGTATCGTGAGTATTGAAAAAACGGAATCAATTTATCGCTATAATTACCGTTATAATCGCTACAGTTGTAATTATATCACGCGATACGATCTTAATTTTTATATCGATTGTCTCGTCACATCTAAATTACGATGTTAGGTTAAATGCTCGTATCTGCAAGTAAACGTGTAGTGTCGAGGAAAGTATCGGGGTAATAATTTTATTATGTATAAGTGCAATATATCACATCGATAGCGCGAAGTTGTGACGATTTCATCAAGGTAAGCTCTGCGCAATCGTAGCTCTCCTCCCAGGTAATATATTAGAATAAGTATTAATAATATAATCGAGAAATCAAATTATTGAGAATAAATATCGCTTGCAAATACACGTGTAACATCGGAGATACCGAGAAAAATATATCAATCATAATATTGCGTGTATATAAAATATATCACATCAATAATGACAGTGTCAAGTGGACTCTGCGCGATTGTAAAAAAAATTCCAAGCATTATTAAAGTAAGTATTAATAAAATTATCGAGCAGGTAAGCGCACGTATAAATAATTTTTTAAAATAATTTTACCCTTAATTACCTTTTCTTTTATTTGAGATATCCATCAAAATATAAAAAATAAAAGAGAAAAAATTATTGCACTAATATGAATCGAATATTCATTTTTTTTTTCATGTAAATAAAAAAATCAAATTCAAATTCTGGAGCCTGAAAAATCCTATATATTTTTTTAGCGAGAATATAATGTACACTCCGATATTTTTTTAAATCATCAATACACACGTACAATTCCGTTCAACAATTAAGCTTACGCAGAAAAAAGCTAGATTTATAACAACATACACGATAATCGCGAAACTCTGTCCATATAGAATTTTCGATGAAAAATGTATCGATAATCTGATCAATTTGATGTTAGACAAATTCGATTGTTTTCTTTGGATGAAAGAGTAAAAAAGATTTTTAGTTTTTCGTGATTACCTGCTTCTTCTTTTCCCTCAGGAGCAACTGCGATGAAAAAATTGGCGCAATATTGCGTCAGCATTATCAAAGACCGTATTTTCTCCCAGTCACCGCCGAAAGTGAAAAGACGGACTGGATTTTTATGGGGAGCCATGGCTACGGTGCACCGATACATGTAAGTCTGTAATAAAAAAATGACAATTATTAGAAAGCTTTTCTCATAAAATAGCTCGTTAAAAAAAATTGGTTAACGAAAAAGACACGTTGTTCTGTTATAAAGTTTTTTTAATGAGTTATTTATATATAGATATTCAATAAAAAAAGATTATTATTATCTCATAAATTTCCTATTATATAAAATAATTTCAACGCATACATATATTATTCAATCAGGTATTTGCATATTAATTTAATTTTTTTTTCGCAAAAACTATCTTTTTTTAAATATATTTATATATTTATATTTATATATGTAAATGTGTATTTTATGTTAAATGTGAAATATAAAATTTTTTAAGGTGGATGATGTAGAGTATCCCTCCTGGCAGGCACAGATAAAAGGTGAAAAACTGTGGATTTTGGAACCGCCGAGAGAATGTCACTATACTTGCAAGAGACTGGAAGTGATAGTGCATCCAGGGGAAATAAGTAAGCCATTTGATAAACGCTAATATAAATAATGACCGAATTAATTCCGCAGAATTAATTGTCAAATGCAGCCTTTTTATTAAAAATCACATTCAATTTCGTTGTGCATTGAAAATCAATCATTTAATGCTAACAATAAATAAAAATAAAGGACATGTACGTTATCCGTATCTTTGTTACTAGATTAATATAAAAGATTTCTGTTTAAGTCCTAATAAAAAAAGTTCTGATTTAATCTTATTTAAAAAAGGATTTATAAAACTTTTTTTGGGGAAAAGTAAAAATTAAAGACAATACATTTTGTGATTATATACTAAAAATTTAATTAAATTATCTTTTATTTCATTTTCTATATATTTCATTTTCAATCTTTTGCATCAATACATCGTACTTTTTAATTGCAGTTGTTTTGGATACGAATCGATGGTACCACCAGACGAAAATCGTTTCCAAAGATATGAGCATTACTATTGGTGCTGAATATGATTAATTATATAATCTATTCATCGTAACGGTGCGACAATTAACAAGTATAGCTTGATAAGAAAAAAAATATAATAAATATAATAACTCTCCTATGCAAATGTACAAAAAATAATAATGCGCAATATTTAAAAAATACTTTAAGGTGAATAAATTCTTGCGCAAAAACATGAATATATACGGAATAATATAATATGGAGTGTAATAAAATATATTATGGAGAAAAAGATTATTGTAATATCTGAAAAATCATCATAATTAAAAAAAAATTAAGGCAAACTATTAAATTTATTGTACAATTAAAAAAAAAGCGCGATTATTTTGAGCGATCTATACTTGATACAATCAGTTTTTTTTTTCTATTAATAATTTTATATATAATTTTATA
>NW_021848537.1:1384908-1389360 GCF_003651465.1 Formica exsecta
TTTAAAAATATCTGACGGACAGTTTTTTAAGAGAACTTTTACATTTTTTAAGAGTAATTTTTTAAAACATATATTTAGTACTTTGTAATTAAAAAAAGATCTACTTCTCCATACACACTCGCGTGTGTATTTTTTCTTTATAATACTTACGAGAAGCTAAATGACCTTTTTTCAATCACTATTCTATTATACATATATATATTTGTAGAGTTTTTTATTATTTATATTTTCTATTCATCAAATAGAAAATAGAATTTGACTTGACCGCAGTAACCTCGCATATCCAGTTAGTCACCATCATGCTCATCCCCTGTGACGTATATCCGCAACTATACGGTCGCGTGCTAAGTTTTACGATATACACTCCGCGTGTGCGTGTGCGTTAATCACGCACTCGCACGATCCAGGAAAGTAAAGAGGAAATAACCCCGCGTCATGGCACGGGGCCCCTCATGCAGATGGCGAAGAAGTTGGGAGTCGCACCTGGCGGCAGGTGAGCTCCTCCATCACGGGGGGGAATCCAAAGAGGATTTCCCGCCGCACGACTCCCCTGTTAGTGCCCCTAAACTTGTCGGCCCCTATCATACGCGCTCACACATGCGATCATATGTTGGCCACTGGCTGATGAGAGAAAGAGAGAGAACAAAGAAACCGATCAACTGCTTCTTCGACGACCCGGCAATTCGTAGGTCAGTTGTGGAAAGTTTACAAAAAGGCCTGTAACAAGGTTTTGTAGTCTTTCTTCAGCCTAAACGTTATTAATTGCATATTAGCGGTTATTGCTATATAATTATATATACAATTATATATTTCCTTTCTATATAGTTCTATACATATATTACACACTATATATATACGTATAATAGTATTATTTAATTAACCGAGAAAAAAATGCTAATATTTCTTATAAATTAATATTAAAATGTAATTAAAAATTCTCCAATATTAGGACCAAATTCAATATTAGGTATATATGTAAGTCAGTGTGAAAGGTTAATGTGGATTTAGTTAGATGATTTTATTAATAATGACAATCACATTATCGTAAATAAAATCTCATCAGAATAAAAAGGGGAACAATGTTTTTTTCTAGAATGTAGATCACACACATTTATATAAAAAATATTTGAATTTAATTACACGAGCTAATTACATTTGTGTGATTATCAACAAAATCAATAAAAAGACTATTTTTATTATAAATTAAATAATTCTCTTCCTTCTTTTTTCTAATTTTTTGTGGATTTAATTACACGAATTAATCATTATATTCTCGTATATAAATACCAAAAAATAAAATAAGTACAATAAAATAAGGGTAATATAAACTTATATAAGTTAAATTATCTTTTTTAATAACCCAAAATATATACATATAATTTCTTTAACACAAGTTGTTATTACTCTCCTTTTATCTTGACAGGCAGTGTTTGTATGTACGTACCTAAAGAACGAACTACATTAAAGGTTCTGAAAATTACAGAGAGAGAAAGAGACGTCTCTGATATATCGGCGCCTATGTATTATATATAATATAACATGTATGTATGTATATATACGCTGCTCCAGTTACGGCAATGAATACGCCTGGATGTCGTTTGTGTTAATTACGCGGAATAGCATATCTGCACTTTCATGTCGACGGTCTGACGTCTACAATCTACAAATGTTTGTAGCAGCCTCTAATAACTAATATCGGCCAAGGAGAGAATCCACGAGATATATCTTCAATACAAATCGAGAATAGTTTTATATTTTTTACCTATTTATATCTTTAATATTTACACACAATTTTGAATGTACTGAAATAATTCTAATATTATTTTCAGATACCGAAATGAAATACGAGAAATATAATACTGTAATAATTACGTCATTGACTTTTTTTAAATATATGGCTTTAATTTTCATCCTTCGGTTATCTTTTAACTATATATTCTCGAGTTATGAGATATACCTTTTTAATTTAATAAAAAATGACGGAGAAAGTATCAATTATCTTTGTTGTACTGCTTTTATTAGCAATAATTCTCTTGATCGTCTAACCGAGTCTAGTCCCATAATGCGAGCGTAATGCTATGCACAAAGCGAGTGATGAAATAATTATAGATATCGATTTCTAAAGAAAGTATAGCTCGACGACGATGGAGGAAAACGCGCGGGTACGCACCTGCGTTCTACGTTTGGCGCGGGTTACGTTCTTGTAAAAAAGCGAGCTACATCGTTAAACGAGATGTCGCTTTTATTGCAGCATCGCGAAATAGTGCATTAATTCGAGGAATGGTCGTTGCATATTATATCATGATATCGAGGAAGGCCGCGAGCTCCCTTTCGATTTAATTGCATTCCGCGGGAGGACGAGCGAGAAAACCGATACATCAAGTGCTCATTAATTCGCAAAAATTATTCGCGATGATCTTTTTGCGCGGATCGAATTTCGCCGTATCACCCGTCGCTAATCGATAAAAATTTTTGCGCTCAAAGTCGAGTCGTAGACAAAAAAAAAAAATATCTCGCAGTCATTCCACTGCAATCTTTTTCTTGACTTTCAAATTTAAACATTTCATATGCTTCTAATATGTCCCAATTTAGCGACACATAAATTATAAAATAATGTATTATATGATTAAAATATCTTCAATCTCTTTCATTGTTTAATTCACTTACTTATTCTTATTTTTATTTGTTTGACAAATTCAATTTTCTCGCAGAAAGCACGATCTATCAGATATTTCGGAGAAATTGTAAAAATATCGTAAAATAGCAAAGTGGGTCGGAACATTAAAAGGATCGCGCTATTATTTACGAACTGATCTCGCGATTGAAGCGACTATATTTAGACCAAGTAAATTTACACTTTTACAACGTTTCATGTGTATATAATTTTCATGTTTCCATTTTCGTAAGTGGATATCTCTTGCATTTAATTAGACATACTCTGTGACATCAATTCAAATTGAGCGATAAAAAATCCGATCCATTCAAATTTCGCCGAAACTTTGCCATTTTTCTGATTCGATTCGAATCGTTTAAATCTCGCGAATCTTGCGATACAACAACAACAACAACAACATCAACGATTGCGCCAGAAAGTCGATGTCGTCGTCGAAGCCCACATAATGCCGCCGCTGTTCATCGATCTTACGCGCGTGAATTCGTGCGACACGTGCGCCTGCGTGTACACGATACGTATATATGTACATCAATAAACATACGTGTGTGCGCGTGTTACACAGGGACGAGCCTAAACGTGCAAGGGGTTGGTCGCGCGTACACGTGTGCGCGCGTATATACAAGGCTGGGGGTACATACATATCGGTCGCCGCTATCGATTATTTTACTCATGTGAAACTTACCCCCCCTTACCCCTCGATCCCCCCCGCGCCGTGCGGAGCGCCCCACTCGTGGCGTCGCGACGCCTCGTATAGAGCGCGATATCGACGTTACATCGCAGCTCTCTCTTGTCCCCCACATACATACATATATAATATCCATTTTCATAATGAATATTATAAAGCTTATATAAAATAATATATATTATATATAATATATATATTATATATAATATATATTATTTTATATAAGCTTTATAATATTCATTATGAAAATGGATATTATATATGTATGTATGTGTGTATGTATATGGATACATTTTAGGTACATCAATTTGTTTTTGCAAATTTATATGGAAGTAGTAATTAGATATACATTGAAATAGAAATAAAAAAAAAAATCAGAGATAAGTTTCAGAATAATTAAAGAATAGCGCGGTTTTACAAGGGGCAATATTATTCGATATACGAATATTACACGCGCGCATCCCTTTTGAATATTTATTTTCTCGCATCGAAATAATCCGGCGCGGCGCTTTAATCACGCGGCGAATTTATCCGCTTGCGTTTTAATCCACCGTTCCTTTTTCTGTTCGACTCGACCGCCGGATATAAGGTAACGCCGATATCGATTTTACTTTGTCGTTGATACTCAAATGGATTTCGTTCACGGAGGATATTCGAAGATACCCCCGTGCATGCGTTACGTTCTCTATCTCTCTATCGTATCTCAATCTCGGAATCGAGATACTCGTAATACGTGTCAGCTGCCGCGTTTATCGAAATTTTATCAAGCCGCAAAAGCGCTTGAAAAATACTCGATCGCGCGATCGATCGATCCTTTTTCAACGGTGCGGATTTTGAAAAGCGAATCTCCTCCCTTGCAAATGACGTTTACCACTGCTCATAATCCATCGATATTAATTATTATTTTAAACTGAACTGTTAATATTATTTTATTATAGTTATGTGTTAATATATTTTTAAATTGATATGTATATATATTTAAATATTTTACGACGTACAGAGAGTATATTTTTATATTATATATATATATATTTATAAAATTTAATTGGAATTTGTATGAAAATGTCTAAAAAATTAATGATTTTAAATGTAC
>NW_021848537.1:1389994-1407915 GCF_003651465.1 Formica exsecta
GTACATTTAAAATCATTAATTTTTTAGACATTTTCATACAAATTCCAATTAAATTTTATAAATATATATATATATAATATAAAAATATACTCTCTGTACGTCGTAAAATATTTAAATATATATACATATCAATTTAAAAATATATTAACACATAACTATAATAAAATAATATTAACAGTTCAGTTTAAAATAATAATTAATATCGATGGATTATGAGCAGTGGTAAACGTCATTTGCAAGGGAGGAGATTCGCTTTTCAAAATCCGCACCGTTGAAAAAGGATCGATCGATCGCGCGATCGAGTATTTTTCAAGCGCTTTTGCGGCTTGATAAAATTTCGATAAACGCGGCAGCTGACACGTATTACGAGTATCTCGATTCCGAGATTGAGATAAACTCGAGCGATAGAGAACGTAACGCATGCACGGGGGTATCTTCGAATATCCTCCGTGAACGAAATCCATTTGAGTATCAACGACAAAGTAAAATCGATATCGGCGTTACCTTATATCCGGCGGTCGAGTCGAACAGAAAAAGGAACGGTGGATTAAAACGCAAGCGGATAAATTCGCCGCGTGATTAAAGCGCCGCGCCGGATTATTTCGATGCGAGAAAATAAATATTCAAAAGGGATGCGCGCGTGTAATATTCGTATATCGAATAATATTGCCCCTTGTAAAACCGCGCTATTCTTTAATTATTCTGAAACTTATCTCTGATTTTTTTTTTTATTTCTATTTCAATGTATATCTAATTACTACTTCCATATAAATTTGCAAAAACAAATTGATGTACCTAAAATGTATCCATATACATACACACATACATACATATATAATATCCATTTTCATAATGAATATTATAAAGCTTATATAAAATAATATATATTATATATAATATATATATTATATATAATATATATTATTTTATATAAGCTTTATAATATTCATTATGAAAATGGATATTATATATGTATGTATGTGTGTATGTATATGGATACATTTTAGGTACATCAATTTGTTTTTGCAAATTTATATGGAAGTAGTAATTAGATAAAAAATGAAATAGAAATAAAAAAAAAAATCAGAGATAAGTTTCAGAATAATTAAAGAATAGCGCGGTTTTACAAGGGGCAATATTATTCGATATACGAATATTACACGCGCGCATCCCTTTTGAATATTTATTTTCTCGCATCGAAATAATCCGGCGCGGCGCTTTAATCACGCGGCGAATTTATCCGCTTGCGTTTTAATCCACCGTTCCTTTTTCTGTTCGACTCGACCGCCGGATATAAGGTAACGCCGATATCGATTTTACTTTGTCGTTGATACTCAAATGGATTTCGTTCACGGAGGATATTCGAAGATACCCCCGTGCATGCGTTACGTTCTCTATCGCTCGAGTTTATCTCAATCTCGGAATCGAGATACTCGTAATACGTGTCAGCTGCCGCGTTTATCGAAATTTTATCAAGCCGCAAAAGCGCTTGAAAAATACTCGATCGCGCGATCGATCGATCCTTTTTCAACGGTGCGGATTTTGAAAAGCGAATCTCCTCCCTTGCAAATGACGTTTACCACTGCTCATAATCCATCGATATTAATTATTATTTTAAACTGAACTGTTAATATTATTTTATTATAGTTATGTGTTAATATATTTTTAAATTGATATGTATATATATTTAAATATTTTACGACGTACAGAGAGTATATTTTTATATTATATATATATATATTTATAAAATTTAATTGGAATTTGTATGAAAATGTCTAAAAAATTAATGATTTTAAATGTACAGAATAAACTAAAGCATAATCTTAATTTATTTTTAAAAAGTCAATACTTTTAAAATGTTTTTGAATTAAATTTCGAAATAAAACCCAACTCTTATAATTCTAGGAAATTCCGTGCCACGGAGTCTGGAGTTCCAGCCAAGTCGCGATCCTCTAAAAGAAAGTGCTGCAAGTGGAGCCGAATCGTGGAGGTGAGTCATCTGTATTGCAATTGTGCGGATGAATTGAATTGTAAATGGCCACCTCGGTCGTGGAGCGGCGCATCGGCGCCCTGTATCTGACGCACTCCCGCGGATCGAATCGCCAGGCATAAGTCTCCTTGTTTCAAAGTATGTACTATATTCCTTGGCAACTACTTAGCAAACAGTCCGAGGCAACACAACGCAAAGCGCCCGCGTGTGATCACTCTTGCACTGTGTAATTCCACCGCCTCCATCAATGACTTATACAGTCCTAGATTCCGTCCTTTAAGAATTGTGTATAAATCCACATCCTATTTATTTCCATTTATATCTATTTCCGCAGTTGAAGCGGGAAATCCTTAATTTTAACGGTTATTTATTATTAACATTAATTAATATTAATAATCATTTTACATTAAACTTATTTATATTATTTAAAATCCCCACAAAACTCTTTTCTACAAGGTATTTTTCAAGAAATTAGAGGGCAGAGGAAAGTCATAAAATATATTTGAGACATGGTAAAAGAGAGAGATATTAAAAGATAATGTTGCACGAGAGCTTTATCATTTATGTTTATGAATTTACTGATACAATTTTTCTTTTTTATAAAAAAGAAATATTCGTAGAGCACAATTTTTAAAATAATAGTTATTTAAATTCAACAGATTTTGTCGTTAAAAAATTTGTTTACGTCTTCTCTTACACATTATATATACAGTATAATTAAATAAATTTTCGGTAAACAATCACGCGAATATATCGGTAGAAAGATACCGCGATAGCTGCGTCAATCAATCGACGGATCGATATCGCTGACAATGCGCTGATATCAAACATGCAACTCCGAATGGAAATTAATCGATCTCGCCGGTCGATGAACAAGACGGTGCATCGAACTGGCCGTCGATCAATAAAGCCACGAAAAAAAAAAAAAAAAATGGAAGAAAGGATAAAACGGGCACGCGAAGCCATATATCAGAAGCCAGAAGCCGACTCGCTTAATTGAGAAACTACATTGTGCGTCGTTCGGGGGTGCCAGATACGGTCGAGTAGTCCCTGGGCCACCCCTGACTCGTTCGCCTTCGTTCCCCGTTCCGTCCTATCCCGTCCCGTGTTCCTCTTTCATCCTTCATCCCCCGAAACTGACTCGTCTCCTCTCCTCGACCCCTGCGTATCGAGTTCGTTACAGATCCCCGTGGCGAGATCCCCGCCCCTCTCCCCCCGCCCGTCTGTCCACTCTCTCTCGCACCCCCCTTGTACGCTCCTCAGCTTCGTCGGCCCCGTCTCGCCCCAAAAGAGAGAAAGAGAGAACAAGGGTGAGAGCGAGAGAGAAAGAGAGAGAGAGAGAGAAAGAGAGAGAGAGAGAGAGAGAGAGAGAGAGAGAGAGAGAGCGAGACCGGCACCCTCCTGTCGGAGGCTCTCGCGTAGCGTAGCATTCGCGATTTGCGCAACTCCGCACAACTCCGTGCGAGCGCGAGACGCGTTCGTTTTCTCTCCGTGTGTCCCAACAACACCACACACGATTTGACCTCGTGCGCATCCTTGCCGTATCTTCCTCATCTCGAGATCGCAGGACGAGAAGAGAAGGAAAGAAGAGAAAGACAAGAGTTGTCCTCCGGAAAGCGGTCGATTTCTCCAGGAGGAAGAAATTTGCGTTCCGGGAAAACTCTGCGACGGAATTCGGGAGCACGAAGACGACATCGGAAACAGCGGGGCCTCGAGGGTGCGAGGAGATAGAGGGAGAGAGAGAGAGAGAGAGAGAGAGAGAGAGAAAGAGAAAGGGAGAGAGAGGGCGCGCTTCTAAGCGTGCGCGCGCGAGTATTCGTATCGGCGAGTCGCGGATATCGAAGTCGAGGATCGGTCGTCTCGTCAAGGATCCGTCTCCCTTCGTCGTCGAGGTCGTACGCCATCGAACGAAGCCGTCGAAGCCGATCGATCGAAAGCGCGCGGCCGAGAGTTCGATACGACGCCGACGTCGTAGAGTCTCTCTCTCCGTAGCGGGCGGCCATTGATCTCCGTATCGACGCCAGCCACGACCAATCGTCGGCGACCCCTCTTCTTCTCTCGGCCATCCCTTGGTGTTTGCCTGTGTGTGCGTGTGTGTGGGCGCGCGGATTCCGTGTCGCTCGATCAAGTTATCTTGCAGATCGTTCGTTTACGCAGCCTCCACGGAAGAAAGACGACATCTTGGAAGAAGGAAACAGCTCGGAATAGTCATGGAGGATGATGCGTGCCTTATCGGCGTATCGACGTTTCGATCCTGAAGAGGAAGGAGGTAGATGAGATCGATTTTTGCGATTTCGAAGACTGTTCGACTGCGCGCGCGCGCGCGTCCGATGAAGATTATGGGCCACATCGGGCCGCATCGATTCGATGATCGATCAAGGGCTAGCCTCGTTGAGTAGCCTGATTGATCGTGGGAGGAAAAGAGAAGGAAAATCGAAGTGCATTCAAGACGAAACTTTGTGCAAAGTAACTTCCTACGAAGAGAACTACTACGTCAACAACCCAGTTCGAGAAGAAAAAGTTTGTCGGCAATTTAAGAATCCAAATCATAACCAATTTCACAAGGAAGGAAATTGCGAAAGACTCGAGTTGCTTTGAAGAAAAATTGTTTAAGTGTTTCTTGAAGAAAAATCTCTACGACAGTGTACTCGCAATGTTTCTCGAAGATACGAGCAACCTTTTAGCTAAAGACAGACGACGATCGCGAATCGAATCGAGCCAAAAGCAGTCTCATTAGTCAGTTGGCTAATATCGCTGGGTCGAGGTCGTGGCGGGCGCAGGTGACGCGAGTCGATGTTTATGCTCGAAGTATCGGCCGCGCGCATCGAACTACATTGGTCACGAGGTATCGGAAAATCGATAGAAAGCTGACTGACGCCAGCGGCGGCGACGTCGGCGGTGGCGTTGTAGTTGGAGGTGGCAGTGCTGGTGGTGGCGGGTGAGACGTCCGTGTCACCTACACATCCTTAGTTACGCGCCGCTCTGATGGTGGTGGCTTAGCCGGTAGTGGTTCTTGTCACTTTTGACGCTCTGCATGTGAGGTTATCCTTATCGCGACCCACCAAGAGGATAACCTTCTCTCGAGTGTCGTAGAAAGGAAAACAAGAAGACAATCGCGATTGTCGTCTCTTTGCGATCGACGACTATCTTCCGGTGGTGAAACGAAATCTGAAGTCGCGCGCGAAGAAAATAACGGGTGTCACCGTCGTTTCAAAACTCCGTCTCCGGCATCTCTTTCACGTGGACGATAGACTCTTGTCCACCGCGCGGAGGAGAGGTGCGAAGAGCATCACTGCGCAAGTACCCACGACAGTAACGGCTTCGACGACGATGTGCTGGTGCAGTGATAGTGACAACGGTGGTGGTGGTGGTGGCGGCGGCGGTGTTGTGTGAGCGATTACTCCCCTCCGTGAACGAACGAACGAATAAACTGACACGTGGCGGGGAAAGGAGAAAGAGGAGGGGAAAGACAGAGACGCTGTCACACCTGGACCAGGAGAGGAACTGTCGCGGCACGCGACACGAAGAAGCGCGTGAGCGGAATAACAGTAGTATTATAGTAGTAGTACAACAGTAGTAGAACCGAGACCAGATGGCGGTTGTGCCGGTAGTGTGAGCCGCGAGATATTCGGCGTAAGGACCGTTAGGGGGAGGAGGCGGGGCGGAAGAATCCCCAGTAGAGAGCGGGACGGAAAGTGAGAACCGACCCTCTTCGCACCGCTTCTGGGCCCGCTTGTGGCCCTCTCCTTCTCTCTTTTTCTCTCTCTCTCTCTCTCTCTCTCTCTCTCCCTTGCTCTCTCTTTCTCTCTTCGTTTTCAGCACTAGAAGAGAGCCGGTATACCGGTGCGTTCGCACTCGGGCGCGCGAGCGCAGAGAGCGTGCGCTCTCACTCGCTCCGTACTCGTGCGGTGTCATGGGCACACGGTGGTCGTTGCGCTACCACCGGATACTTCTTACGTCGATTCGACGTCGCGGTAGAGTCTCAGCATCAGCATCATCGTCGTTGTCGTATTCGCGAAGTACTCGCCGGGAGGATCGTGCACGTCTTCGTTCGCGGTCGTGCGGTAATCAGTGACGGCGAGATTAGTGTAATCAGGAGGAAGGAATCGTAACATTCTTCCCCTCCCCCAAACAAACAATTAATTTGACGTAAATAAAAAGAAGGAAACAAGTGTGATACGGTGCGGTGCGGTGCGTTGCGTTGCGTTGCGTTGCGTTGCGGTGCGGTGCGGTGCGGGTGCGGTGCAGTGCGTCGTATCGTCGTCGTATCGTCGTCGTGGTCGTCATCGTCGTATCGTCGGCGAACAACAGCCGAAGGAGCGAGTGGCAGTGCGCCCACTACCGAACTAGATGTGCGTAAATGGAAGGTATAGGGGACATAGGCGATCATCAATCGCATAGCGAGCAATTACTGGACTCGGTCGATTCCCCGGTGGCGGTGTCTACGCATGGCCGGGGCAATGGGGGCGGCTCGAATGGGAACTGTGGGGGAGGCGCAGGGGGAAGAGGAGGAGGAGGAAGTGGCGGTGCAGATGGGAGTAGGGGTAGCGTGGTCGGTGGGGGTAGACATCACAACCACCACCATCATCATCACCACCACAGCCACGGCCACCATCACCATCACCACCATCATCAACAGCAGCAGCAGCAGCAGCAGCATCAGCACGAGGTCGCGCACGAAACAGGAGGCAACGGTAGGAACGGCAACGGTAACGGGGGTGGCGGTAGTGGTGGTGGTAACGGTGGTGGTGGTGGTAACGGAGGAGGTAGCGTCGAGGGTATGTCTTCGTCGGCCTCTCAAAGCCCCGACATCGCGTGCGCGAGCCTACCGCTGGAACTGCTCGCGGCTGGCGCGCTCGGCGTCAAGGAGGAGCGAGACCTCGCCGCCGCGGAGGACCTGTCGTCGTCCCAGGATCCGCCGAGCGTCGGCGGAGGTGGTGGCGGTGATAGTGGCGGCGGCGGCGGCGGTGGCGGCGGTGGCGTTAGCAGTGCCAGCGGAATCGGAAGCAACGACGGCGGCGGACGCGCCGTCGGTAGCGACAACGGCAACGGCAACGGCAACGGTAGTAACGGCGGCAGCAGCGGTGGCGGTGGAGGCGGCGGCGGCGGTAGTGGCAGTGGTGGTAGTAGTAGTAGTGGCGGCGGTGGCAGGCAGAGCGCGCGGGAGTCCCTGTCGGTGATCGTGCCGCCTCAGGACGTGGACGTGGACTCGCGCGACGCCGACGACTCGGAGCTCCTCAGTCCGGGCAAGCTAACGCCTACGTCCGGGATAAGCGTGTCGGTCGCGAGTATGATCGACGCGACGGACTTCAGGGCGATGCAGCCGGAGCCGACGTATCAGACACTTACCTCGGTGGCCGAAAGGATGTCGCCGCCTGGCTTCAGTCCGGGCTCGTCGTACGCCACGTTGACGCCGCTGCAGCCGTTACCGCCGATTTCTACGATGAGCGACAAGTTCGTTTACGGCGGTCACGCGGCCGGCGGCGTCACCGGCAGTTTCGCCGTAATGCAGAACAACGGCCTGGGTAACATCGGCCTCGGTATGGGCGGCTCGCCCTATGCGTATGACAAATTACCCTCGATGGGCATGTCGCCGCCACACAATTATCCATCGCCGGGCGCGGGTCTCCAACCGAGCCCCTTGTCGCCGCAGAGCGCGTACAGCCAGAGCGGCCTTAATTCGCCGCACAAATCCTCCGCGAGTCCCCATTACGATCCGGCGTTTTTACCACGGTTGCAGCAGAGTCCGGCGGCGCTCAGCCCGTCCTCGCCGCCGGCGGTTACCGCGACAGCGAGTTTCGCGCCATCGCATCATTCACCGCCCGGCACGCATTCGGTGCCGAGCGCGGCGTCGCCGCCCCCGACTATGCAGACGCAGCTGCAGCAACAGCAGCAACAGCAACAGCAGCAACAGCAGCAGCAACAGCAGCAACAATCGATACCGCAGCAGCAGCAGCAGCAGCAGCAGCAGCAAACGATATCGCACACGCAACACGTGCAACATACGTCAGTGGTGATGAAGACGGTGTCTACGGCGAGTAACGGCGGCGCCGGAGAAGTCGAGGAGATTAACACGAAGGAGCTCGCGCAGCGGATCAGCGCCGAGCTCAAGAGGTACAGCATACCGCAGGCCATCTTCGCGCAGCGTGTGCTGTGTCGGAGCCAGGGCACCCTCAGCGATTTGCTGCGCAACCCGAAACCCTGGTCCAAGCTCAAGAGCGGCCGCGAGACCTTCCGGCGGATGTGGAAGTGGCTGCAGGAACCCGAGTTTCAGAGAATGTCGGCCTTGCGGCTAGCAGGTTAGTTGTCCGCGCGAAGAGACGTTTCTCCTCGTTTCATATAAATAAAGCCCCCCAACCCCCCCGACCACCCTTCACGAACCACTCAAATTACTCGAAACTACACTATCAAAAAGTCCCACCTCTCTATATCGTATATTTCGTGTTCTTTTCATTTCTGTAAGAAAAGAAAGAAAAGAACCCGGGCTCTGAGACCGACGTTATCGTCGTCGTCGTCGTCGTCGTCGTCGTCGTCGTCGTCGTCTTCATCATCATTGTCGTTGTTCGTCGTCATCATCGTCGTCGTCGTCGTCGTCGTCTTCGTCTTCGTCGTCGTCGTCGTGTGAGTCTCTCGCACATGTAGTACATGTAATACACGTATAAACGTCACAAACACGTTGTGTCTCACGCTTCACATACACACGTGTCTCGCTGCTCGCCTGTGTTCTCGTCCTGTGCGTCCTCAATCATCGATGCACAATCGATGATGGCCAGATTCTTCGGATTACCGCCGTTTTACATTTACAGCCTTTCGTCTTTCTAAAATTATTCGCGCATCTTGTAAACGATTACTCCTAGGTTTAAAAAAACAAAAAAATTAAATAAAACACGCGTTTGCGATATCGCGCTTTAAAATGGTAAAGTTAAAATAGTTTAAGATTAAAGTAATATTTTGAATGTGGGAAAAATCGAGATGCCATGTCAAATTCTATTATTTTAACATCATCAAGCAGTATTAATATTTAGATTTTAAATAATATTGTGGAAAAAGTATAAACTCGTAGTTTTGTTTAATGTCTGTGTGTAAGAGTTGCAAAATTATGAAACAAGAACTTGCGCAAGTAAAATAAAAAAACTGCGCTTTTCAAAATACATTAAGAATAATTATAGAGACTTGTATCTCCGCGTTAGGAATTTTCCGCGCGAAACATTGCACCTGATAGACCGCGTTGTATAAGAAACCCCCCTCCCCTTCTTCTTCCAGGGATATCCTTCGATTCAAAATAAACTGCACCCTATCTGATAACGCTCTACTGGAACGAGCTTAGAAAAGAACAGCTTCAAGTTACTTACATTGATTAAACTTCTTTAAAAACCAACAAAATTAAACTTACGATTAAATTATGATAAGACTTCCTATGTTCGAAAACAAGAAAAGAAAATATTGATGATAAAGCACATGCTCTTTATGTTTCTTATAAATATCAAAGAAATGATTTATTAAACTCTCTAAAATTGATCGCCTTTTTAAATAAAAAAAAAAATGTGTTTTGGAATACTTCTTAATCCCTACTAAAAAGATATCCATTAATTATATATGTCGATATACATTTACCAAATTGACACTTTGATAGTCTACGAAATAAAAATCACTCCCGAGTATAGACGTAGCAGTGGTCTAAAATCTAAATTAGATATCAATACACATATAAAATAATCAAACGTGCAAGGCGATCGAAGACATGTAACGATTACGAATCGAGCGTCGTTAAGCGGGTACTCCGGGAAAACCGGGATGGGGCGCTAAATCACACGCGGGAACACGTTTTGGGGAGATATACGCGCGCAAAAGATCCGCGCGGAGCGCGCGCGCGGACAGCGGAAGCGCACACGTGGCTGACCCACGTGGGAGAGGCGTTCCCTTCCATATCATTCAGAGATAGACGCGCGGAATAACACTTTTCGAATTCAACATCCTTCGTTCGCGGGGGGCGATGCGGCGGCGCTCCGCGTCGCGGCGCTCGCCGCTTGCGTCCGGGTATTGATCGGCGAGAGAGAGAGAGAGAGAGAGAGAGTCGCGGCGGCGGTCACGCGGTCGCCGTCGTCGTCGACGACGACGGGCATCGTCGGGCGCAGCCGCGCGCGACCTCGGCACGGCTTCGTCTCGCTTTCCGGAGAGCCGCCATGTTCACCGCGTCGTCGTTCTTCCCTCTCTCCTCCGTCTCCTCCATCTCCCCTCTGGACCATTCTCTTCCCGACCATCGGAATCGCCGCGCGGGACTTTCTCGATTTTCGTGTCACTCGAGCATGATCGCGGAAAGCGCGATGATCCTCGCGATCGAGACTTCCGCCGAGAAGGGAACAGAGAGGAAGAGAAAAAGATGTGTGCGCACCTCGGGGTTGATTTTAAATAATCTCTCTCTTTGATAGTCCAGGAAAAGATATTTAGGATCTTTTCTAGGATTTTTTTTACAATTATATACAAATGAATTTCTTATTAATACACAACCTTTGCGACTTTAATTTCGACAAATCCGATGAATTTCGAGTGGACTATTTTAATGAAAATATCGCGGGAAATTGTCATTTTTGCGTACGTTTACAATTTTCAAAATTATATGTTCTCGTAATTTTCTAAGCTTCAAATTAAAATTCTATTTAACTACAATCTTCCCCCATCTGTAAAACTGACAAATATTTTTTCGTGTATGAAACTGAATTTATTCAACTAAAGAGTCTTCTAATTAATCATAATTTTTAACAATTATTTTCTTCCAAGGCTTTACATTTATTAAAAAATTTGTCATTAAAACTAATAATAATAAGCTCACAAGTTGTCGTATATTTGGTGACCTAAAAGTTTCTTTTTCTATTAAAAAAAAAAAACAACAAAAATTGTTTATTTCTTGCTCGCCTTTTTCTTTTTTTATCTCTCTTTCACTGTTTCTTTTTATATATAAACTCTCTCTCCTTCTCTCTCCTTTCCTTTTTGTTCTGTCATTTCTTGGCGAGGCATACACATGACATCGAGAGGAGAGGATATCTTTGTACGGTATAAATGTTCCATCGACAGTCCCTCATAGTACGAAACTCTTTTAAGGTCGTGGGAAAGGCCAAGGAAAAGGAGAGAAAAGAGGAAAAGGAAAGGAGTGAAGAAAAGACGCGGCGCACGGGAGTAAAGAATCGCCACAAGGAGAAAACGTCGAAGAAGGGAAGAAGGGCTTGATTCAGTGCCCTTCAAATTAGAGCCTCTCTTCCCATTGTTTCCCACGTGTCTCTTTCGTGAGAAAACCCGTCTCGTTAGAACGCGTTCGTGGATCCAAACAGCAACGTTTCGCGAGATGAATCTACCCCAAATGAATCTACCTCTGAATCTTTCCTATTATATGTATAAGCCTAATAAGCGTATAAATATAGCTACGTCTTTAATTCACAATTTAAAAAAAAATCTTATTTGAATTATTAAATTATTATTTAATTATTATTAATAAAATTAATAAAATTTCTATTTAAAAAGAAATTTTATTAATATTAGTGTGTCTCCAGAAATTAGAATAAAATTGACAAATTAAAATTGAGAATATAAATAATTATTAATATTAATGAGCCAAATTAAGATACAAGAAATTAGATTCATAAATTAAAATCAAAATATAAATTATCTAAAAGAGATACGAGGAGAAAAGCGAAAAAAATTTAACCTATTTTGCAGGATATTACTCGGAAAATAAGTTCCTTGAGGAACAGTACATGTAACGTAATTTGAACGTTTTCCGAGAAGCTTCAAACAAACTGGAAATAATTCGCTCATAGCCGTTAAAATCGGCGGTCAATCGACAAACCTAACGTTGCGCTTTTATAAATTGCCTTTATTATGACGCCGCTATTGTTGTTCGTGCACGAATTCATCTAGTAATGACTACAACGTGTGCTGGATGTCATTTGCGTTTAATTGCATTCACCATCGTCGTCGCTATCGATCGTCACATGAGAGGGTCAGGTGCATTAGTCGCGAGGCTCCTCATACCTTTGTATTTACTTTCGCCAAATGTATCCTATATTTCTAAAGTAACTCAATGATTCACATTCATATCGCGATGATAAAGTTCTTATTCGACTTACGTAACTTTCCACGCACATTTATGAGCCTTAAAAAATTTTTTCAAGCGAGGGCTAAAAATAATAAGGAGTTCTAGTTGTTTGGAATTTAAAACAATTCGTATTTTCTGAGTTCAGAGGATTTAAATTTTAAATTTTTAGTAAATAAATTCTTAGATCTAAGATAAGGTAATTTCTGGATTTAAATTGAATTAAATCATATACAAAAGCATATTTATAAATTAAATTAGATAAAGAAAATTAAGTAAATTAAATATTAAGATATTTCTGCATTTTATGACGAAAAATAACAAAATGTGGAAATTTCGAAATTCAAGAATCCGATGCATCTAATAAATGTAAACACGCCTCGCATAATTAATGTCGCTTTTCCTCAACCTCGATATCGTTCTGTAGGTCTTACATCGGTCGCGCATGTGTCTTCTTACATACACTGGACATAATGAAAAAAAAAAAAAAAAAAAAAAAAAAAAAAACGAATCGATACGGTTGTGTCGTTTCCCTGTCTCACGGGCTTATCGCGAAGTTACATCGCTACCACGAGCTACGTTATGTTTTTAACAACGCGATCAATACCGTGTCGTCCTCGTAAACACAAATTTTTGAATTCTTAAGTTTGCGAAGATATCCAAGATATATCGCTTATTCGTATTAAATTAGCACGAGAAGTGTTCGTCTCATTTTTTTCCATTTTCTGCTCTAGATAAAGTTTGGAATACTCTTTTAAAAATAGTTACCTAGAAAAGGAGATTAAAAAGTTTTTCTAGGTGAAAAAAAAAAAAAAATATATTCGCGATCGATAAAAATTATATACGACTAACTTACTTATCTTACATGTTCCTTGCTTTAATTTCATATGATAAATTTTCAATGGTTTACTTCCTCGAATTTATATCATTAAAGAAAGAATTTACGATCTTGTAAGCTAATAATTGGAGATTACGCGACTAATTAAGGGTTACAGGCATTTCGTTCTTTCTTCTAAGGTTCACAAAGTAAAATAATCATGTCTCCCTTTCTCTCTCTCTCTCTCTCTCTCTCGCTCTGTTGCACTTTCACGTAGCGTGGCGGACGCTATGCGGTTTCCACGGTACGTTGACGCACAGCACGCGCCGAAACGCGACACCCGGCGGTGTGGAGAGGCCCTATGCGTGCTCACATGTCGGGCATAGCATGAATTCACCCCCGCGTGTCCCGCGTGCCCGTCGTCGTTCCAACGGGATATCCTGTCGGCTCGCGGGGAACGCGTTCGCCGACCCTCCCTCCGCCCTCCCGTTTTTATCCACCACCCTCTCCCTACCTTCCCGATCGAGAATATTCAAATCTCTGATAAATTTCGGCAACTCTCCGAGCTCTATATGTCGAGCTTATCGATGTATTATTTTTAAAACGAGACACCCAAGTGTCAGTCCAACGAGCGAGCAAGTCGGTGCAATGATAGTCACTGCAATGGCACTCGACTCATGATTATTGAAAAATCGAATATTCTATTTTTCCTGGTAAAATCTTATTAATAAGTTTGCAAGTATATCGCATATTAATTAAATTTAGAACTAGTTATTAGATATTAATTCTCGTCTACTTGGATCTTCGAATTTTCTGAATCCGGAATTTTGATTCTTATTTTCTCGGATGTTTGAACTTTGATTTTTTTTTTCCAGATCGTCGAATCTTACATAAATTTAGAACCTTATTAAATGCAGAGAATAAACTGACATTATTTTAGTGTGCGCTTTTTCTATTCGAAACGAGAACTGCTTTTTTCAGAGCTCGATTTTTATAGGGGAAGGGGTCATTCACTAAAATATTCTATCGAAAGGAGAAAGAGGAAGAGGGAGAGACGGGGGGGGGGGGGTCAAGGTGCAGATGTCACATCAATGAACACCTTTCGTCGTACAGCTGTTACGCTATGCGATGAGAGCTAATAGAACAAAAACGTGGCTTTTACGTTTCACGATTTCAACTTTTCTATTGACCTGCGTCGATGTTTAACGGCACGTTGCTGTTAAGAAAATACATAGAGAATAATATATTTTTTTTATTACTTTTGAAAATACAAAAATGCGAACAAATATCTTTTCTAGTATTTATATAATATTTATCACTTCTATCATACATATATCAATGATAAACAATGGTTTCGTATTGAAAGCGACATAAATATCTAGATATAAATAAGACCTCCAACATAGTAAACAAAGTCAAAATTACAATACCAGTCATACCGTTGAGAGCCACACACGCAGTCGGTCGTCGAATTAAACTCGATTCGAAAGATTCTAGCACACAGACGCGACGCAATAATTCAATTCGCTCGGGAAGGATGCGTCCGCAAAATTCAACGGACGCTTGTCACGTTGTGAAATAGGACAAGATCGCCCGCATCGCGTTTAAAATGTCCGCGACATCATCAAAAGTAGGTTTCGTGACATGGTTTTTTTTTACCTGCGCGCTTTACGTTCGAGGATGTTCAGCCGGTTATTGCGTCGCTAGAGAATTCGATAGAGAGCTCCGCTCTCGCCGCGCGTGGACGGATCGAGTTGAGTTTCAAGCAGATCATTGATAAACGAAAGGTGATACTGTGTGCGTGGTATGTTTTGTGATAAGCAATATTCTCTTGGAACGACGCCTCTTCATCGACATCATCGTGTGTATTCGAGCGAACATTTTTATCATCCCGCCAATTTAGGCAGTAAGTTAATTGAAGAATTTATATTTCTGAGCCTTATTTTTCCAACTTAATGACTAAGTTTTTTTTCTTTCGAAAGTCATCTTGAATTTTTACTTCTTATATTAATAATAAATTCTTATATTAATGAATAAATTTCTGAATTTTCTTGATCTAAGAAAACATGTTTTGTTTCATATAAATATTATTGAATTGTTTTATAACAATATTGAACAGGTGTTTTTCTCATAATATCTACATATTTAAAAAATATTAAATATATAATATGTGCAAAATTATTTAAAAAAATTCAAACCGTCTAAAAAAGTTGTATTTTTATTTACTTAAAAATTATTGTAATCCAGATAATATATATGTATGTATATATCCCTCGAAGATTCGAGAAATGTTAGAAGAAATTCGAGTATCTATAGTCTTAAATATCTTTGTGTTGAAAGTCTTTGTTCGAGGACTTAAAGACGGAAACGAGATTATAGAACTACCGTGAGACAATCAAATATTGATAATCCTTCGACTATTATCGTTGCTCTGAAAGTAGCACATCCTGCTTTTTGGCGTATGTATTTCCAGAAAGTTTCCTGACAAATTTCACGAATACTCCTTCCACCAGCTGACTCATCCACTACGTCACGCATGCAATATACAGGGTGCCCAAGTTAAATTTCGCGTTGCTAAATTCGATAAACAATCTTCTCATAATAAAATAGTATCCATTTAAATTCGCGTACCTTCAATTTTTGATAAAAATATCTTTGCAAAACAAAACTTCACATAAAATTTAACTAAAATCTAAATCTGAGAAAAGACATCTCATTAATTCTTTATTGTTATTCTCTATTATTTCACTATCTCAAAGTTTATTCATTACAATTCTCTAATTTTTCCAATAATTTATAATTCACAGTCTCTATAAAAGTCTTTATTTTTCATTAAATACGAATTTTCTAAAATTGAAAGATAGCAAATAGTATGTTTGAGACACCCTATATATGTATGTAGGCCGCACACAAGGCACGCCACGCAAAGTCTCTCTCTTTCTCTTTCTCCCTCTTTTCACCCCTGTGTGTGGAGAGCTCTCTCTGTCTCTCTTTCTTCTGGAACCCTTGTTCTCTATCACGTAGTAACGGAGTGTTCAGTGGGAACCGGCTTTTCCCGTTGTACGATGCATACACGCCGTTGTTCGCAACTGTTACGTACGTGTCCCGCGTACATACATATAGGATGGTACGAAATAGTAGGGCGAAAGGTACCCCGTGAGAAAAGGAGATTCGGGGTCGGACTGTGCCACGAGATAAAATCCTCGAGAGGCGTCCCGATATTCTCACTCTCAGTTTTCTACTACGATACTTTCTTCTCTTTGCGAAGATTGAACTTTAATTACTGTGACATGCAATCAAATATAAAAATTACTTTGAAATTGTTTAAAAATTAAAAAATTGATCGAGGGGAGGGATTGATAAGTTGTATTAATAAGTGAAGAAAATGTATTAATATATGATAAATAAGATAATCAGGTGTTGGGATAACACTTTCACCGATTTACGTTATTTTAGCATACATATTTTTATAATATGCTGATATTAACGATTAACTATTAGTATTAAATACCAGAATTTGAATCGAAACCGATGAAAATAAATGCTGGCTAATCGAATATTAATACGTAATATATTGAAAGCAGAATGATTTGTAATATATAATATAAAGTCAACACAGTTTCCAAAAGTATTATTTACATTTAAAATATTCAAGAATTTTTTTAAATAACTGACACACGTGATTAAAATTCTCGTCAAATAAATATTATAATACTTTACCCAAATAGCACATTTCGCGGTCAAAATAAAATCCTCCAAAATCAGCGCGCAGAATTATTTGGTTGAACATCAATCAAGATTATAATTAAACAGCTGTAAAGACTATGAATGAAAGCATGGGAAAACTGGGAGAAAAAAAAAACACGGAATAAAGTGGCCTTTCATTCAATCTCTCTCGCATCTCATTGACTCCGAAATATATTTCTTTGCAAAAAGTTTCTTCGCAAAGTTTTTTGCAAATCCTCCTAAACTTATTTATACGAAGAATCAATAAGAGAAATGATACTTTTTGACGACTGTACCGCGCCCTCGTTCTTCGTTTCAACTCTGTGTGGCCTTCTTCGTTTCCACGCCCCTCCCTGTAATAATTTTGCAAACAATCCTTTTTCATCGTCCGAAGATGATCGTCGGCAGAACGTCAACATGGAAGATATGAACCAGCTGAATCTCGGAAGTAGAAAAAGTACTACTCGATCTCTGTCGAGAGAGTCGGACGATTCCCGTTCGTGTGCGCAAATGCAAATGTTTCGACCTAACCAAACGGATAGACAAACGCACCACGAAGGACTCTACAAGGTTTTCTTTTACCGTTTTCTCATATATCCGATTCAAGATTCGTCCGCGAACGAAAAACCACGCGCCTCGCAGGACGCCAGGATCGTTCCCGTTCGCATTATAATCCGCAGTTAATCAAGTACCGCAAAATGAGTCTGCTATTGCAGAAAGAATATGTAACAAGTAAAATAATAATGTTTTTAACAAGAAATTGAGAAATATGGAAAATAAGAAAATAATTTAATAAGAATTAAGACTCTTATTAAATTGATGAGAAATTATTAATAAATCAAAGAAAATTTTTTTTTATGATAAAGCTGAAAAAAAAAAATTTAATAAAAAATGAAAGAGAGAAATCAATTGTTCTTGTTTCCCGGAAAAAAATTGTGTCAAAATTGAAATTATATTATTAATATTGACGAACAATATTCGCGCGCGCGCGCGCGCGTTGATCTTTTTCAGAGTATTTTTTAAATATTTCTTGTGTGATATCTATTTTTTTTCTTGATGAAATATCTAATATAATTAATATAATAATTGCAGAAACTTTTTCATATTTCGATAAGAAACTCTTTGATTTTATAATGCATGTTCTTTCTGCAAAAAAGTTGTTTTTAAGCGCGCACGGGAACTTTTCTCGCATCCTGTATATATATTTCGCTGCGATTGAACGCTGAATTTAATTGATTTTCCCCTGTTTTTTCGTTTTCTGTTTTCTTAGGGACAAGAACCTACGATCCTAAATTACTAGT